>NC_081183.1:36998842-37235981 GCF_029867415.1 Vicia villosa | reverse complement strand
GGCGCCTATGATCCCCATCTACAGGCAAGATAAACCATCCTATTGCAATGAGATCAATACCGAAGGAACCGAGGAAAAACCATGGTTCCATGAGGTAAAAAGATATCTCGAAGCTCAGGAGTACCCTGAAGGGGCATCCATTAATGACAGAAAGTTTCTAAGGAGATTTGCTGCCAAATTCTTTCTAAGCAATGGAACCCTATACAAACGCAACCATGACTCGACTTTACTTCGCTGTGTAAACAAGAAGGAAGCAGAACAGATCATGGAAGAAATACACAATGGTGCCTTCGGTACTCATTCCAGTGGACATACAATGGCTAAAAAGATCCTTAGAGCAGGTTATTACTGGTCTACCATGGAAACAGACTGCCATCATCACTCCCGAACATGTCACAAATGCCAGATATACGCTGACAAAGTACATGTACCTCCAGTTCCATTAAGCGTCCTGACGGCTCCTTGGCCTTTTGCAATGTGGGGTATTGATATGATTGGAGAAATCAAACCTACTGCCTCCAACGGACATCGCTTTATCCTGGTCGCTATTGACTACTTCACAAAGTGGGTAGAAGCAGCTTCATTTACTTCTGTTACCAAGCATGTGGTGGCCCGGTTCATCAAAAACAATCTCATTTGTCGGTATGGCATCCCTGAACGGATTATCACGGACAATGGCACAAATCTAAACAACAGAATGATTACTGAACTTTGCACACAGTTCAAAATCAAGCATCATAATTCTTCTCCATATCGACCAAAGATGAACGGCGCGGTGGAAGCTGCCAACAAGAACATCAAGAAAATCATACAAAAAATGACAGTAACCTACAAAGACTGGCATGAGATGTTACCTTTTGCTCTTCATGGTTATCGCACATCTGCGCGTACTTCAACAGGGGCAACTCCATTCTCCTTAGTCTATGGTATGGAGGCAGTTCTTCCAATTGAAATTCAGATTCCTTCCCTAAGGATTATGAAAGAAGCCAATCTAGACGAAGACGATTGGATTCAAACACGGTTGGACCAGATAAACTTGATTGATGAGAAAAGGCTCGCAGCTATTTGTCATGGTCAGTTATACCAAAAGCGTATGATCAAAGCCTTCAACAAAAAAGTCAAAAGTCAAACATACCAAACTGGTGGCTTGGTTGTCAAACGCATCATCTTACCACAAGGTGATCCCAGAGGCAAATGGACTCCCACCTACGAGGGACCATTCATAATCAAGAAAATATTCTCCGGCGGCGCCATGTTGCTTACCACCATGGATGGCGAGGATTTCCCACATCCTGTGAATGCTGACATAGTCAAAAAATACTTCTCTTAAAAAGAAAAAAAATACTTCTCTTAAAAAAAAAAAAAGAAAAAAAAACAGCTCGCTAAGTTGAAAACCTAAAAGGGCAACTTAGGCAAAAATGAGCGTCTCGGTGGATTGAAAACCCGAAAGGGCAGTCCAGGCAAAAATTAGAGACTAAACAAATACTATCCCGGTAGGCTGAAAACCTGAAAGGGCGGCCTAGGCAAAAGTTAGGGAATGAAGCATACAACTATGTTCCGTTCAGCTGCCTACTCACCATCAAGATTCAACACCTCAAAAACACCGATCAGTCTAATCACTTTCTTCCAACAAGTGAGGGATGAGATGCTCGAAGACAGATTGGCAATAGCAGAGTTGAAACTTGACTGGATCATTTTCACATAGCTATTTATCTTCATAAATATTTTCCAAAACTTTCTGACAGTTTCCTACTTCTAGGATTGTTGTCTCCCTGTGCTAACCCGCCTATCATGGCTCTTTTCAATGCAGCTCTTTCAAAAATCAATATTTTCACTTTTTCTGTTTAAATACGTAAGCGTCCCAATGATAATTTTGAATGAACATATGCATTTGAATATGATTGATGTTTACCAGGAAAAACAGGAATGGCATTCAGGAAATGTCCCGATCATCTGGACATCATTCCATCAGAAGGAAATCACCAAGAGAAACGCATTTCTCAGCAAATTCCTCAAAAAGATTTTCTCTTCAAAAGAAGTCTTATTCCCCAGCAGGTTTGTTCCAGATTACTATCTTCAGAAGGTGTGATCCCCGCACCCGGACTTGGTCAGATAGTGCATCGGAGGATTATGCATCTTCCTCATTCCCATTTGAAAGGGCATCAGAACTTCCAGTTACCTTTGGTTCCCCAAGCGGTAGTCAAAGATCCTTCAACTGGGATACCCGGGGTCCTCAAAGAATTTCCCCAGACGAGGGTACTCAAACAAGACAAAAGATCATCAACGATCACAATACATTCATGTCCAGCTGACTAGTGGGAATTTATTTTTCCAATTAGAAGCTCGACATCACATTCATACATTCATACATTCATACATCATATTCATACGTCATACATCATACATCATGCATCATGCGCATATTCATACGCATATTCATACACAACATAACATGCATATTTCTCCGGGAATATCTCACATTTACATGCATCATAAACATTGCATATCACTAACTTGATTTTTCAGGTAGGCAGATATCTTCAACAAAGATGTTCTCAATCACATGCCGTGTTCACCTGAATTCCATGAACGGTTCTCTCAGATATAATCAAGCCGAAGATTCATTCTGATCACTTATCAACTCAAAAACAGACATCACAGATCTAAAGCGATACCTCAGACGGTTCCAAAACGATCTAACGTCACAGATCTAAAGCGATACCTCAGACGGTTCCAAAACGATCTAGCGTCACAGATCTAAAGCGATACCTCAGACGGTTCCAAAACGATCTAACGTCACAGATCTAAAGCGATACCTCAGACGGTTCCAAAACGATCTAGCATCACAGATCTAAAGCGATACCTCAAACGGTTCCAAAACGATCTAACATTGCAGATCTAAAGCGATACCTCAGACGGTTCCACAATGATCAACTTCCAAAATCCAAATCGGAAAAACTTTGGACAAGTTCCGTAGCAATCATCCCCCAAGACTTAAAGCGGTAATCTTGGACGGTTCCGAAACAGTCAACACAAAGACTTTCAAATCCTTCATCAAGATATAATCAATGGATTCATTCTGATGAACAAACCCTCAACCCATTTACCAGGTGGCATCTGAAAGCCCATCTCAGGTAATGTTTCAATCTGCCAACAACATTTCGCAGACGACATTCAAATGCAACTTCCAACATCTCTTCTGATCAAGGTAAGTGCAAATTTTCAGGGCATCTAAATATTCAATCATCTTCTACCTTCAGATTTCAGACAATCTCTTCAGGTTTAAGAAGATTGAATAGGGGCAACTGTTATACCCCAAAATTTGCCCACATATTTTTCAAGAAAACTCCAATCTGAAAATTAAGAGTCTCATATAATCATGGATTTTTATTTCAACAAATATCCTGACATATGAAATACTTAGTTTTTAGAATTTTTCTTATACAGTAATTTGGCTTGCAGTGGAATTTATTCTTACGCAAACGCCAAATACTGTTTATTACTTCACACATGCTATTTATTTATTTACAGATAAATGGTACTGACACAATTGGTACAGAGTTAAATCTTTTTGCAGGCGCAGAATCAGGAAATTCAGACTGTACTGGTAACAAGTAGATTATTATTATCTTTTGTTTCCCACTAATTGTTGTACTATATTCCATTATTTGCAAAAATCTTTTCAAATCTCTTTTTCAAAAATCAAATCTTTCCTTTTTCCAACACTATCATACACTTTCTTTCAAATCTTACTTCCACTCAAATTTTCCTTTTGTACGGAATCACATCATTCCCCAACGTCTCTTTCCTTCTTTCCATTCTATAAATACCTTTCATTTCTTTCATAAAAATCTCACATCAAATTCCAATTCATCTTTCAAATTCCTATCTCATATCTATTTTCTCTTCTTCCCTGACAAGAATGGCAAAGTGGATAGAGACACTGTTTCTTACAGTCATCACCATTGCTACGGTGATCATGACTTTCTTCTGCCTGCATAGTCCTGAGGAGTGTGGACCTGCAATGGTTATGCTCCCAATCATCTACATGTTATTGTTCATAGCATGGGTTATCAATCGTCATTCTTAAAATTTGCCGTATTTCTTATTTCTTAAATGTACCGTTTATTCGTCGTACTGTTCAATATAGTATGTGATATTTGTACTGTCAGTATTAAATGTTGTACTATTTGTCATAATATTGCTTAGTTACTAAGATAATATTTTGTGTGTTTTCTGCCAGTCAAATATTCCTATTTCTGTGCATTAAATGATTTTCAGGGTTATTATCGGTAATTTTGCCCGCATACCGTAAATATTAGTTATTTATTATGTCTGTGTTTTTCTAACAAGTCATGTAAATAAACTTTCATTTTTCACATAAAACAAAAACAAAAAACAACAAAAAAGAAAATTAACTTTGACTGTTGATTTTTCACTCTAACTGCTACGTCAATACCTGAACAGTCAGTCGACAGCCAAACTGCTGGCAGTACAATTCTCAATGTTTTGTACCATCAATCAAATCAATCTTTCACAATTCAAAATTCCAAGATCTTTGTGTTAGAAGTCTTCTGAATATCACGCGATTAGCAGAGACTCAACACTGCACAAAAATCAGGTACGCTTAACTGTCTCCTACACAAACAGTCCCTAATCAGGGTTTTTCTTGTTTTACAGGAGCAACAAGTTTTTGAGAGCTCAAATGGATTTCATACACATCCATATATCTCAAAGTACCATCATACAAATTTTCAAACTTCAATTCACTCAGACGCACCGTCAGCAGCTCAAACAGTCAACAGACGACCCGTTTGACCAAAAAAGTCAACAGACAGTCAAAAATGAAATTTTTTGTCAAAGTCCATATTTTGTCAAAGGATTCATCATTTGATCATTGGATGATCATAATTCATCAAGGAAAGATCAAAAATCAACAAAACCCTAAGATTCAAAATTAGGGTTTTTGCCTGAAAAAGTCAACTCAACTTTGACTGATCATAACTCTCTCATCCTTCATCCAAAAAATTCAAACCAAAGCTTGTTTTGAAGGAAATTCAATTATCTTTCAAATGCCATTGATCCCATGGTCATTGGATTCACCATTTGAAAAATATGATCAAAGACATTACAGGTCATTTTCAAAGTCAACAAAAAGACACTTTTTTCAAAAGGACACACAAGGAGCTTCAAAAATCATTTTGACATGAGACCAAAGACATTGGTTAGAGGACTCTTTGAGGTTTCTAAAAAGTGCAAGATCTCCTTCATATGACAAAAATTGAAGGATTTACACCTTGTTGAAGTTGGCTAAATTTTGGGAAAATGCATGAAATCAACATTGTTCAAAATTGCATTTTTTCCAAATGGGGCCAAGTTTTCAGCATTCAAACATCATTTCCATGTTACTATGGGCCTCCCACGACCAAGACTAAGCCCATACCTTTTTTTTATCCATTTTTTGCATGATTTTATCTTACTTTAAGATTAAAATTAAAAGGAAAATGCATGGATAAATGGTAGCTTACAAATCAAGCATGACTCACCCAAGGAACCTTCAATTTTCTGCAGAGGATTGGTGCACAAGGCAAGAGCATTGAATGGAGTCAAGACTTGGTCAAAAATTCAAGGTTTTTAATATTTAAAAACCAAGTTTTCAACAAAGGCAACTAGCTGCAAGTTAGCCTCAATTCTAAGCACACATAGCTTATAAATAAGCTATCATAGTTCAGCAAACAAGGAGAGACGAGTTCAGAAGCATCCCTAAGCATATAGCATACTTGTAACCACTTGTAATTTTCAAAGAAACTTGAAATTCGAATTTTAAGTTTCAGTCCATTTCAATATAAAATAAACATTCAAACATCATCTCTGAGCTACACTGAATCAATTCCAATCATTTCCAACTCATAAACTTCACTGAATCGAGCCATATAAAGCCACGGTTTGTTCAAACTAAAACCAACTTATATCTCATAACTCACGCACATTTAACAAGATGTAGATGCATAATTGTGTTTGGTTTGAAGCTCTGGTCGTTTCTGGAGCTTCAATTGAATTTTAATGGATGTTTGTAGCATATACCATTTTAGGGTTTACTTAGCTCAAAATTAGGGTTCTTCATTAGGGCCAAAATTAAAACAAATTAAGGGCAGGGTTACATTCAGTGGAACAAGACGAATCCAATGGTACCATCGCGCCTGATTTCTATGCTTGTTTGACCCTATTCGTTATTTTGCAGATTTAGGGTTCACTTACAATAGCGCTTTTTTACAAAAGCGCTGTAAAAGGCCTTGCCTGAAGGTTGAAGACGATGAGGTGTCTCCCCCTCATTGGTCCAGAAGCGCGCGCGTGTTTTTTTAAACTTTCCACTAATCCAGTGCTTTGCAGGTGTACTGATCACCACGTGCCTCAATTTCTGGACCATCTGATCTCATTTAATGAATGATTCAACGCGCCAGATCACTCTTCCCCACCATGCGCCCTCACTGATTACCACACAGGATCAGTATCCATTTATTTTCTATTTTATTTTCTATTTTATTTAATTTCTTTGTTAAATTAATTAAAAATAGTTTTAAAAATCCAAAAAATACACAAAAAATATTTTTAGACTTCTAAAATAATATACTATTTTCTGAAATAAAAATATTTTATTTTTCTTCAAAATTTCAATGTTTTGTATAATTAATTAGTATATATTTATATATTTGCTTTTTAATTATTCTAACCAATCAAAAAATCATCAAAAAAATTGTTCTTTATATTAAATATTGTTTATATATTATAAACTAATTTTGTACATATTTTGAATAATTTTCTTTTTAAGTTTTAATTATTGGTATAATTATTTGTATAATTATGTTTTAATTAACTTAAATCAATTTCAAACCAATTTCAAAAATTCCAAAAAATTAGTTTTTGTTTTAAAATTAATTAACAAATATTTTGCACATATTTTAAACTTAATTTCTAGGTTTAAATCAATTTTCATCTTTTTCTTCATTTTAATTTAATTAATCATGCATTAATTATAATTAAAATAAATCATAAAAAATCCAAAAACATGCCTTTTATTTTTCTTGCAATTTAAAATTCCTAGATAAATGTATAGGATGTCAAATTCATGTAAATAGGCTAGTTTACATTTCCCGCACAATCGATGTAATAGCGTAGATTTACTTTCCGCACTTTACATTTCCGCACTTTAATTTCCAGCAAATATAAACTGCGTGTATGTCAAAGATAAAATTGAACCGTTAGATCACTAACTTCAAAGATAAATATCTGAATCCAATCACAATCACACTTGCACCTCTTCAGGTAATCCCTTTCACATTCTTTTCAAAATCAAAGTCAAATTCTACTATTTTGAGTACAAAATCGAACCTTGCTTTTATATCCGGTGAAAGGATAGATTTTTAAAGGAAACAGGATAAAGACCTTACAACTCAGGGTAGACCTCCTAGTTTGCTTGCTCAAAATCAAAACAAACAAAATTCTCATACACTGTTGATTTTTCAAAACTTTCAAAAAAGACAATACTTTGTATACATCCAAACACGGGTTATTACAAAGTTAACGTTCTTTTCAAAACATCTTTCGAAAGATAAACAAGCATTTTGTATACATCCACACACGGATCATTACAAAATTCAATTTACAAAAGTATTTGAAACCACATATGAGCAATTTCAGAGCAATTGAAAAGTGATCGAAAAACAAGTGAGCTAAGCAAACTTAAGAGCCCATGGATAACCATGGATACAAAGGGTGCTAACACCTTCCCTTTGTATAACCTACCCCCTTACCCAGAATTTCTTAAAGGTCTTTTTTCTGTGTCTTTTATAAACCTTTCCTTAATTGGATAAAATAAAAGGTCGGTGGCGACTCTGTGATATTTTCAAAAATGCGAAAGCATTAAGCGACAAAAAAGAGTCAGTTCACGTATCTCTACAGATCAGAGGTATGGCCCGGTATTAAAAAAAAAATCGGAGGTCCACAGCGTCATTTTGCAAGCTAAAAGAAATTAGAGATTGCAAACAAATGGGCACAAGGCTCAAATTTATTTAATAGGATGGTAATCAGCTAAAGGCGCGATTCCATGGAGTATTTACAAAAGTTGGAAATGGTAATTATGCGGAAAAGGCTACATTGAAAGCAATAACCACTATTCCCCCCAACAACTTTGAGTTCCAACTGTGCTTGTCGCTTCAAATTGACAATGATTTGTTTGAAGATCCTTTGATGAAAAAGACTCTTCAGATGACGAAGTATAGACTGATGCAGTTACTTTGTCATAAATCCCTAATTTTTGCCTAGATTGCCCTTTCAGGTTTTCAATCTATCAGGATGAATTTTTTCTGTTTATTGTCTCTAATTTTTGCATGGACCGCCCTTTCGGGTTTTCAGTCCACCGAGACGCTCATTTTTGCCTAAATCGCCCTTTGCGGGTTTTCGACTTACCGAGCTGTTCTTTTGTATTTTTTAGACAAAGTATTTCTTGACTGCATCAGCATTCACAGGATGTGGGAGTTCATCACCATCCATGGTTGTAAGAATCATGGCGCCGCCAGAAAATGTTCTTTTGACAACATACGGGCCTTCGTCATTAGGAGACCATTTGCCCCTAGAATCTGGTTGAAAAGACAAGATCTTTTTAAGCACGAGGTCGCCTTCTTGAAATTCACGAGGTCGAACCTTTTTGTTGAAGGCTTGTTTCATCCTTGCTTGGTATAATTGTCCATGGCATAGAGCAGTCATACGTTTTTCTTCGATTAAGTTCAACTGATCGTATCTGCTTTGACACCATTCAGCCTCTGATAACTTAGTCTCCATGAGGACTCTCATTGATGGGATTTCAACTTCTACGGGGAGCACAGCTTCCATGCCGTATACTAGAGAAAAGGGAGTTGCCCCTGTTGAAGTACGCACTGAAGTACGGTACCCATGTAAAGCAAATGGCAGCATTTCATGCCAGTCTTTGTAAGTGACGACCATTTTCTGGACAATCTTCTTAATGTTCTTGTTAGCAGCTTCAACAGCGCCGTTCATTTTTGGTCTGTAAGGAGAAGAGTTATGATGCTCAATCTTGAATTCCTCACATAATTCTTTCATCATCTTGTTGTTCAAGTTTGAACCATTGTCAGTAATGATCTTGCTGGGAACACCATATCGGCAAATGATGTTCTTCTTGATAAACCTCACAACCACTTGTCTTGTAACATTGGCGTAAGATGCTGCTTCGACCCATTTGGTGAAGTAATCAATAGCTACCAAGATGAAACGATGACCGTTTGAAGCTTTCGGTTCGATCATTCCAATCATGTCGATACCCCACATGGAAAAAGGCCATGGAGATGAGAGAACGTTGAGTAGAGTCGGTGGCACATGGATCTTATCTGCGTAGATCTGGCACTTGTGACATCTCTTCACGTGTTTATAACAGTCAGATTCCATTGTCAACCAATAGTATCCTGCTCTTAAGATCTTTTTGGACATTGCATGGCCATTTGAATGAGTTCCAAAGGACCCTTCATGCACTTCATGCATTAACATGTCTGCTTCGTGTCTGTCCACGCATCTGAGCAAAACCATGTCGAAGTTTCTTTTGTATATCACATCTCCGTTCAGGAAGAAACTGCCAGAAAGTCTCCTTAGAGTTTTCTTATCTTTGTTTGATGCCCCAAGCGGGTACTCTTGAGTTTGAAGGAAGCGTTTGATGTCGTAAAACCACGGTTTATCATCGATGACTGCTTCAGTTGCAAATACATAGGCGGGCTTTTCAAGGCGCGTGATTCTGACTGTAGGCATATCGTTCCAATGATTGACTTTGAACATGGAAGATAGAGTAGCCAAGGCGTTTGCCATTCGATTCTGATCTCGAGGTATATGATGCAATTCAACCTTGTTGAAGAAAGTCAACAGACGTCTTGCATAATCTCTATAAGGAATCAAACCAGGGTGGTAAGTTTCCCACTTGTCTTTGATTTGGTTGATCACGAGAGTGGAATCTCCATATATGTCTAGGATCTTGATCCTTAAGTCAATGGCTTCTTCTAGACCCATTGTGGACCTCCGATTTTTTTAATACTGGGCCATACCTCTGATCTGTAGAGATACGTGAACTGACTCTTTTTTGTCGCTTAATGCTTTCGCATTTTTTGAAAATATCACAGAGTCGCCACCGACCTTTTATTTTATCCAATTAAGGAAAGGTTTATAAAAGAAACAGAAAAAAGACCTTTAAGAAATTCTGGGTAAGGGGGTAGGTTATACAAAGGGAAGGTGTTAGCACCCTTTGTATCCATGGTTATCCATGGGCTCTTAAGTTTGCTTAGCTCACTTGTTTTTCGATCACTTTTCAATTGCTCTGAAATTGCTCATATGTGGTTTCAAATACCTTTGTAAATTGAATTTTGTAATGATCCGTGTGTGGATGTATACAAAATGCTTGTTTATCTTTCGAAAGATGTTTTGGAAAGAACGTTAACTTTGTAATAACCCGTGTTTGGATGTATACAAAGTGTTGTCTTTTTTTGAAAGTTTTGAAAAATCAACAGTGTATGAGAATTTTGTTTGTTTTGATTTGAGCAAGCAAACTAGGAGGTCTACCCTGAGTTGTAAGGTCTTTACCCTATTTCCTTTAAAAATCTATCCTTTCACTGGATATAAAAGCAAGGTTCGATTTTGTACTCAAAACAGTAGAATTTGACTTTGATTTTGAAAGAATGAGAAGGGTTTACCTTGAGAGGTGCAAGTGTGATTGTGATTGGATTCGGATATTTATCTTTGAAGTTAGTGATCTAACGGTTCAATTTTATCTTTGACATACACGCAGTTTATATTTGCTGGAAATTAAAGTGCGGAAATGTAAAGTGCGGAAAGTAAATCTACGCTATTACATCGATTGTGCGGGAAATGTAAACTAGCCTATTTACATGAATTTGACATCCTATACATTTATCTAGGAATTTTAAATTGCAAGAAAAATAAAAGGCATGTTTTTGGATTTTTTATGATTTATTTTAATTATAATTAATGCATGATTAATTAAATTAAAATGAAGAAAAAAGATGAAAATTGATTTAAACCTAGAAATTAAGTTTAAAATATGTACAAAATATTTGTTAATTAATTTTAAAACAAAACTAATTTTTTGGACTTTTTGGAATTGATTTGAAATTGATTTAAGTTATTTAAAACATGATTATGCAAATAATTATACAAATAATTAAAACTTAAAAAGAAAATTATTCAAAATATGTACAAAATTAGTTTATAATATATAAACAATATTTAACACAAAGAACAATTTTTTTTATGATTTTTTGATTGGTTAGAATAATTAAAAAGCAAATATATAAATATATACTAATTAATTATACAAAATATTGAAATTTTGAAGAAAATAAAATATTTTTTATTTCATAAAATAGTATATTATTTTAGAAGTCTAAAAATATTTTTTGTGTATTTTTTGGATTTTTAAAACTATTTTTAATTAATTTAACCAAGAAATCAAAATAAAATAGAAAATAAAATAGAAATAAAAGGATACTGATCCTGTGTGGTAATTTGTGAGGGAGCATGGTGTGCACGCGTGATCTGGATCATTGGATGATTCATTAAATGAAATCAGAGGGTCCAGAAATTGAGGCACGTGGTAGAAGATAGACCTGCAAGGCACAGAATCAGAGAGAATTTAAAAAAAAGTACGCGCGCTGATTGTCCAATGAGGTGAAGACACCTCATCGTCTTCAACCTTCAGACAAGGGCTTTTACAGCGCTTTTATGAAACAAGCGCTGTAGTTGATGAACCTCAAACCTGCAAAATTACGAATAGGGTCAAACAAGTATAGAAATCAAGCGCGATGGTACCATTGGATTCATCTTGTTCCGCTGAGTTTAACCATGTCCTTAATTTGTTTTAATTTTGGCCCTAATGAAGAACCCTAATTTTGAGCTAAGTAAACCCTAAAATGGTATATGCTACAAACATCCATTAAAATCCAATTGAAGCTCCAGAAACGACCAGAGCTTCAAACCAAACACAATTATGCATCTACATCTTGTTAAATATGCGTGTGTTATGAGATATAAGTTGGTTTTAGTTTGAACAAACCGTGGCCTATATAGCTCGATTCAGTGATGTTTAGGACTTGCAATTGATTGGAATAGTTTCAGTGAAGCTCAGAGATGATGTTTGAGTGCTTAGTTTGTATTGAAATGGACTGATACTTAAAATTCGAATTTCAAGTTTCTTTGAAAATTACAAGTGGTTACAAGTATGCTATATGCTTAGGGATGCTTCTGAACTCGTCTCCCTTTGTTTGCTGAACTATGATAGCTTATTTATAAGCTATGTGTGCTTAGAATTGAGGCTAACTTGCAGCTAGTTGCCTTTGTTGAAACTTTGGTTTTTAAATATTAAAAACCTTGAATTTTTGACCAAGTCTTGACTCCATTCAATGCTCTTGCCTTGTGCACCAATCCTCTGCAGAAAATTGAAGGTTCCTTGGGTGAGTCATGCTTAGATTGTAAGCTACCATTTATCCATGCATTTTCCTTTTAATTTTAATCTTAAAGTAAGATAAATCATGCAAAAATGGATAAAAAAAGGTATGGGCTTAGTCTTGGTCGTGGGAGGCCCATTACATCATGGAAATGATGTTTGAATGCTGAAAACTTGGCCCCATTTGGAAAAAATGCATTTTTGAACAATGTTGATTTCATGTATTTTCCCAAAATTTAGCCAACTTCAACAAGGTGTAAATCCTTCAATTTTTGTCATATGAAGGAGATCTTGCACTTTTTAGAAACCTCAAAGAGTCTTCTAACCAATGTCTTTGGTCTCATGTCAAAATGATTTTTGAAGCTCCTTGTGTGTCCTTTTGAAAAAAGTGTCTTTTTGTTGACTTTGAAAATGACCTGTAATGTCTTTGATCATATTTTTCAAATGGTGAATCCAATGACCATGGGATCAATGGCATTTGAAAGATAATTGAATTTCCTTCAAAACAAGCTTTGGTTTGAATTTTTTGGATGAAGGATGAGAGAGTTATGATCAGTCAAAGTTGAGTTGACTTTTCAGGCAAAAACCCTAATTTTGAATCTTAGGGTTTTGTTGATTTTTGATCTTTCCTTGATGAATTATGATCATCCAATGATCAAATGATGAATCCTTTGACAAAATATGGACTTTGACAAAAAATTTCATTTTTGACTGTCTGTTGACTTTTTGGTCAAACGGGTCGTCTGTTGACTGTTTGAGCTGCTGACGGTGCGTCTGAGTGAATTGAAGTTTGAAAATTTGTATGATGGTACTTTGAGATATATGGATGTGTATGAAATCCATTTGAGCTCTCAAAAACTTGTTGCTCCTGTAAAAACAAGAAAAACCCTGATTAGGGACTGTTTGTGTAGGAGACAGTTAAGCGTACCTGATTTTTGTGCAGTGTTGAGTCTCTGCTAATCGCGTGATATTCAGAAGACTTCTAGCACAAAGATCTTGGAATTTTGAATTGTGAAAGATTGATTTGATTGATGGTACAAAACACTGAGAATTGTACCGCCAGCAGTTTGGCTGTCAACTGACTGTTCAGGTATTGATGTAGCAGTTAGAGTGAAAAATCAACAGTCAAAGTTAATTTTATTTTTTGTTGTTTTTGTTTTTGTTTTATGTGAAAAAGGAAAGTTTATTTACATGACTTGTTAGAAAAACACAGACATAATAAATAACTAATATTTACTGTTACCAGTACAGTCTGAGTTTCCTGATTATGCGCCTGCAAAAAAGATTTAACTCTGTACCAATTGTGTCAGTACTATTTATCTGTAAATAAATAAATAGCATGTGTGAAGTAATAAACAGTATTTGGCGTTTGCGTAAGAATAAATTCAACTGCAAGCCAAATTACTGTATAAGAAAAATTCTAAAAATTAAGTGTTTCATATGTCAGGATATTTGTTGAAATAAAAATCCATGATTATATGAGACTCTTAATTTTCAGATTGGAGTTTTCTTGAAAAATATGTGGGCAAATTTTGGGGTATAACAGTTGCCCCTATTCAATCTTCTTAAACCTGAAGAGATTGTCTGAAATCTGAAGGTAGAAGATGATTGAATATTTAGATGCCCTGAAAATTTGCACTTACCTTGATCAGAAGAGATGTTGGAAGTTGCATTTGAATGTCGTCTGCGAAATGTTGTTGGCAGATTGAAACATTACCTGAGATGGGCTTTCAGATGCCACCTGGTGAATGTGTTGATGGTTTGTTCATCAGAATGAATTCATTGATTATATCTTGATGAAGGATTTGAAAGTCTTTGTGTTGACTGTTTCGGAACCGTCCAAGGTTACCGCTTTAAGTCTTGGAAGATAATCGTTACGGAACTTGTCCAAAGTTTTTCCGATTTAGATTTTGGAAGTTGATCATTGTGGAACCGTCTGAGGTATCGCTTTAGATTTGCAATGTTAAATCGTTCTGGAACCGTCTGAGGTATCGCTTTAGATCTGCAACGTTAGATCGTTTTGGAACCGTCTGAGGTATCGCTTTAGATCTGTGACGTTAGATCGTTCTGGAACCGTCTGAGGTATCGCTTTAGATCTGCAATGTTAAATCGTTCTGGAACCGTCTGAGGTAT
Source organism: Vicia villosa (assembly GCF_029867415.1). Lineage (NCBI taxonomy): Eukaryota > Viridiplantae > Streptophyta > Magnoliopsida > Fabales > Fabaceae > Vicia > Vicia villosa. The sequence goes on along the minus strand of NC_081183.1, from coordinate 37,221,334 downwards.
CGCTTTAGATCTGCAACGTTAGATCGTTTTGGAACCGTCTGAGGTATCGCTTTAGATCTGTGACGTTAGATCGTTCTGGAACCGTCTGAGGTATCGCTTTAGATCTGCAACGTTAGATCGTTCTGGAACCGTCTGAGGTATCGCTTTAGATCTGCAACATTAGATCGTTCTGGAACCGTCTGAGGTATCGCTTTAGATCTGTGATGTTAGATCGTTTTGGAACCGTCTGAGGTATCGCTTTAGATCTGTGATGCTAGATCGTTCTGGAACCGTCTGAGGTATCGACTTTGATCTATGATGCTTGTTTTCGAGTTGGTAAGTGATCAGAATGAATCTTCGGCTTGATTATATCTGAGAGATCCGTTCATGGAATTCAGGTGAACACGGCATGTGATTGAGAACATCTTTGTTGAAGATATCTGCCTACCTGAAAAATCAAGTTAGTGATATGCAATGTTTATGATGCATGTAAATGTGAGATATTCCCGGAGAAATATGCATGTTATGTTGTGCATGAATATGCGCATGAATATGCGCATGATGCATGATGTATGAATGTGAATATGAATGTGTGATGTATGAATGTATGTGAATGTGTAATGTATGAATGTGATGTCAAGCTTCTAATTGGAAAAATAAATTCCCACTAGTCAGCTGGACATGAATGTATTGTGATCGTTGATGATCTTTTGTCTTGCTTGAGTACCCTCGTCTGGGGAAATTCTTTGAGAACCCGGGTATCCCGTTGAAGGATCTTTGACTACTGTTTGGGGAATCGAAGGTAACTGGAAGTTCTGATGCCCTTTCAAATGGGAATGAGGAAGATGCATAATCCTCCGATGCACTATCTGACCAAGTCCGGGTGCGGGGATCACACCTTCTGAAGATAGTAATCTGGAACAACCCTGCTGGGGAATAAGACTTCTTTTGAAGAGAAAATCTTTTTGAGGAATTTGCTGAGAAATGCGTTTCTCTTGGTGATTTCCTTCTGATGGAATGATGTCCAGATGATCGGGACATTTCCTGAATGCCATTCCTGTTTTTCCTGGTAAACATCAATCATATTCAAATGCATATGTTCATTCAAAATTATCATTGGGACGCTTACGTATTTAAACAGAAAAAATGAAAATAGTGATTTTTTGAAAGAGCTGCATTGAAAAGAGCCATGATAGGCGGGTTAGCACAGGGAGACAACAATCCTAGAAGTAGGAAACTGTCAGAAAGTTTTGAAAAATATTTATGAAGATAAATAGCTATGTGAAAATGATCCAGTCAAGTTTCAACTCTGCTATTGCCAATCTGTCTTCGAGCATCTCATCCCTCACTTGTTGGAAGAAAGTGATTAGACTGATCGGTGTCTTTGAGGTGTTGAATCTTGATGGTGAGTAGGCAGCTGAACGGAACACAGTTGTATGCTTCATTCCCTAACTTTTGCCTAGGCCGCCCTTTCAGGTTTTCAGCCTACCGGGATAGTATTTGTTTAGTCTCTAATTTTTGCCTGGACCGCCCTTTCGGGTTTTCAATCCACCGAGACGCTCATTTTTGCCTAAGTTGCCCTTTCAGGTTTTCAACTTAGCGAGCTATTTTTTTCTTTTTTTTTTCTTTTTAAGAGAAGTATTTTTTGACTATGTCAGCATTCACAGGGTGTGGGAAATCCTCACCATCCATGGTGGTAAGCAACATGGCTCCGCCGGAGAATATTTTCTTGATTATGAATGGTCCCTCGTAGGTGGGAGTCCATTTGCCTCTGGGATCACCTTGTGGTAAGATGATGCGTTTGACAACCAAGCCACCAGTTTGGTATGCTTGACTTTTGACTTTTTTGTTGAAGGCTTTGATCATGCGCTTTTGGTATAGCTGACCATGACAAATAGCTGCGAGTCTTTTCTCATCAATCAAGTTTATCTGGTCCAACCGTGTTTGAATCCAATCGTCTTCGTCTAGATTGGCTTCTTTCATAATCCTTAGGGAAGGAATCTGAATTTCAATGGGAAGAACTGCCTCCATACCATAGACTAAGGAAAATGGAGTTGCCCCTGTTGAAGTACGCGCAGATGTGCGATAACCATGAAGAGCAAAAGGTAACATCTCATGCCAGTCTTTGTAGGTTACTGTCATTTTTTGTATGATTTTCTTGATGTTCTTGTTGGCAGCTTCCACCGCGCCGTTCATCTTTGGTCGATATGGAGAAGAATTATGATGCTTGATTTTGAACTGTGTGCAAAGTTCAGTAATCATTCTGTTGTTTAGATTTGTGCCATTGTCCGTGATAATCCGTTCAGGGATGCCGTACCGACAAATGAGATTGTATTTGATGAACCGGGCTACCACATTTTTGGTGACAGAAGCAAATGAAGCTGCTTCTACCCACTTTGTGAAGTAGTCAATAGCGACCAGGATAAAGCGATGTCCGTTGGAGGCAGTAGGTTTGATTTCTCCAATCATATCAATACCCCACATTGCAAAAGGCCAAGGAGCCGTCAGGACACTTAATGGAACTGGAGGTACATGTACTTTGTCAGCGTATATCTGGCATTTGTGACATGTTCGGGAGTGATGATGGCAGTCTGTTTCCATGGTAGACCAGTAATAACCTGCTCTAAGGATCTTTTTAGCCATTGTATGTCCACTGGAATGAGTACCGAAGGCACCATTGTGTATTTCTTCCATGATCTGTTCTGCTTCCTTCTTGTTTACACAGCGAAGTAAAGTCGAGTCATGGTTGCGTTTGTATAGGGTTCCATTGCTTAGAAAGAATTTGGCAGCAAATCTCCTTAGAAACTTTCTGTCGTTAATGGATGCCCCTTCAGGGTACTCCTGAGCTTCGAGATATCTTTTTACCTCATGGAACCATGGTTTTTCCTCGGTTCCTTCGGTATTGATCTCATTGCAATAGGATGGTTCATCTTGCCTGTAGATGGTGATCATAGGCGCCTCGTTGTCCCACCTGACTTTGAACATGGATGACATGGTAGCTAAAGCATCAGCTAGTTGATTTTCCTCGCGTGGGATGTGTTCGAAAGTGATTTCTTCGAAGTAAAGAATCAAACTCAGCACATATTCTTTGTAAGGAATTAGATTTGGGTGCTTCGTGTCCCATTCCCCTTTGACTTGGTAAATTACCAAGGCCGAGTCTCCGTAGACTTCTAGGAATTTGATTCTTAGATCAATTGCAGCTTTGAGACCCAGAATACATGCTTCGTATTCGGCTATATTGTTAGTGCAATTGAAGCATAATCTGGCAGTAAACGGTGTGTAATTTCCTGTGGGGGAAATGATCACAGCTCCGATGCCATTGCCAAGTGCATTAGAAGCTCCGTCAAAAACCATAGTCCACCGGGATCCTGGCCCGGGTCCTTCTTCTGGTCCTGGTTGTTTGTAGTCATTGACTAGCATAATGTCTTCGTCTGGGAAGTCAAAGTTCAATGCTTGATAATCATCCACTGCTTGATGAGCCAGATGATCAGCTACCACACTTCCTTTGATTGCTTTTTGTGAAGTGTATTGAATGTCATATTCTGTTAAGATCATTTGCCATCTCGCTATTCTTCCAGAGAGAGCAGGTTTTTCGAACACGTATTTGATGGGATCCATCTTGGAGATTAGGAAAGTGGTGTGATTTAGCATGTACTGTCTTAGTCGGCGAGCTGCCCAAGCTAAGGCACAACAAGTTTTTTCGAGTAGTGAGTATCTTGTTTCACAATCGGTAAACTTTTTGCTAAGATAGTAGATTGCGTGCTCCTTTCGGCCGGATTCGTCATGTTGCCCTAGTACACACCCCATTGAGTCTTCTAACACAGTTAGGTACATTATTAGAGGTCTGCCTTCCACAGGTGGCAACAAGATTGGAGGTTTTTGGAGATATTCTTTGATTTTGTCAAAGGCTAACTGGCATTTGTCATTCCACCTTTCTACTTGATCTTTCTTCAACAGTTTGAAGATCGGCACACAAGTAGTAGTCATGTGGGCAATAAATCGGGCGATGTAATTTAGACGTCCCAAGAATCCTCTGACTTGTTTCTCGGTACGAGGTATAGGCATTTCTTGAATGGCTTTAACCTTGGCGGGATCAACCTCAATACCTTTGCTGCTGACACTGAAACCTAAGAGTTTGCCGGATCTTACTCCAAAAGTACACTTATTTGGGTTCAGTCGCAACTTGTATTTCTTGAGTCTGTCAAACAACTTGTGTAAATGACCCAAATGTTCTTCCTCGGTGTTGGATTTTGCAATCATGTCATCGACATACACTTCTATTTCTTGATGAATCATATCATGAAATAGCGCTACCATTGCACGTTGATAGGTTGCTCCTGCGTTTTTCAGACCAAAGGGCATTACTTTGTAACAAAAGGTTCCCCAGGGTGTTGTGAAGGTTGTTTTTTCCATGTCTTCGGGTGCCATCTTGATTTGATTGTACCCTGAGAATCCGTCCATAAAGGAGAATACCTTGCATTGTGCGGTATTGTCAACCAGTACATCGATGTGTGGTAAAGGGAAATCATCTTTGGGACTTGCCCGGTTCAGATCTCTGTAGTCCACGCACATTCTGACTTTCCCGTCTTTTTTAGGTACAGGGACGATGTTAGCTATCCATGGAGGATAACTTACAACTTTTAGGAATCCGGCATTGAACTGTTTTTCGACCTCGTCTTTGATCTTTTTTGACATATCAGGTCTACTCCTTCGTAGTTTTTGTTTGACTGGAGTGCTACCTTCTTTGATTGGTAGGCGATGAACTACAATGTCCGTGTCAAGGCCTGGCATATCCTCATAGGACCAGGCGAATATCTCGACGTAGTCTCGCAGCATTTGAATCAGTCTTTGCTTGACGCTGTGTTCTAAATCAGCCCCTATTTTGACTTCTTTCTTTTCTTCGTTGCTGCCCAAGTTGATGACCTCAATTGGCTCCTCGTGAGGCTGTATGGCCTTGTCTTCTTGTTCTAGCAGCCTTGCAAGTTCTCTTGGCACTTCACAATCTTCCTCACTTTCGTCCTCAGTTTGGTAGATCGGATTTTCAAAGTCATGACGGGCAATAGCAGAATCGTTGTCGACTGGATCCAGAGTGTATGTGAATCTGCAAGTTAATTATGTGAGTATGTGTGAAGAAAAAACATAGCTATTAGAAAGCGAAGAAAGAAGGAAAAAGGATCACAAAATTTAAATATGCAAGCGTCCCATGATTTTATTGAATGCACATGATCATGATATGATAAGCCCTTATAGAAGGACCAGTGTGCTAAGGCACACGGCTTTCAAGCTCATGGTTCGATTGTTCAGGAACCACTTTTATCTTTGCACATTATACACAAAGAAAACAGGAAATGGCATTTACTCCTGGTCAAAGGAGATCACATCCTCAGCTTTCCAGTTGTTCAATCCACTGTTGTGAGCAGGGGGGACCCAGCTGTTCCAGTTGCAGTTGTCTTTTTCATTTTCCACAGCATTGATTTCATTAGTGGGAAAATGAGCCGGTGATCCTTCGGGATAAGGGATATACTCTGCTGGATACGAGAGCCCAGGCTGAGATATCTCTGTTGGCTGAGCGAGATGCTCGATAAGGCCGTCCCATGAAGTCGGGATGATGTCTTGAATAGAGACTTGTGCATCTTGGTGAGGAGTGTATGCTGACAGAAAGCAACCCTCGTTATTTGGTATTTCCCTGGCTTTTTCAAGAGCGAAATTGTCATCGTACTGTTCATCCCATCCAGTTGGGACAATGTCCTCCATGGCAATTTGTGAGCTCGGAGGAGCGGAATATTTCACCATATAGTCATATTTGCCGCTGGGTTCTCCTAGCGTGTCCCATACTTCTTTGGGTGGATTTTGATATTGCTCAGTGACGGGATTTGTGAAAATTTGATCATTTCCAACTTCATCACCCCATCCAGTCGGGGTAAGGTCCTCCATAGCAATATAAGAATTCTGAGGTTCGGCATACTGATAATTATACCCGCCGTTTGGTTCTCCCACAGCATCCCACATTCCCATGGAAATGGGTGGAATTTCATCTGGATAGGGCTGAATGATATGGTTCAAGAACACTCCTTCATCTTCAATAGCGTTTACTTCTTGGCTGATGAAGTGTGACATTAATCCTCCAGAACGAGGACTTTGATCATTCTTTTGATTTTCACTATCATAGCCCAGACCTAGCTTGTCAGATTTGTAGGGTATATCGGGAAGCTATCCCCATACTGTGCAATCACCCTGTTCAATCATGGCTTTGGCATCTTTGAGAGAAGCCATAGTTGTAGTTGGAGTAGCAGGAATATGCTTGGTGGTAGAGACATCTGGAGAGACCACCTCAAATGATTGGCATGGAGTTTCGATGAATTCGTCCTCCAACTCAACATATTTGGAATTGCTTAGGTGACTAACCACATATTCCTCTTCGCCATAGACTGTGACAATCTTTCCTTTTACTGGATATTTTAACTTCTGATGCAGGGTAGAAGTTACAGCGTTTGCCCCATGTATCCAAGGGCGTCCGAGTAAACAGGAGTAGGCTGGGTGAATTTCCATTACGTAAAAGATAGAATCGAAGATTTGAGAACCCACTCTGATTGGGAGATTCACTTTTCCGTATACTGTTCTGGTTGATCCGTCAAAGGCTCTTACCACAACGTCGCTTGGTTGTAACACAATTCCTTCGAAGTCAAGCTTTTCTAGTACTGTTTTCGGTAACACGTTCAGAGAAGAACCGTTATCTACTAGCACATGAGATAGAGTGGTGCCATTACATTCAATGGAGATATGTAAGGCTTTGTTGTGATTTTTCCCAGCAGGGGTTAGATCCATATCAGAGAAACCGAGACCATTGCTCACGGTTAGATTGGCAACACAATTCTCAAATTGGTCGACTGAGATCTCTTGAGGCACATGCGCAGCTTTTAGGAACTTCATTAGAGCTTTGGCATGAGCTTCTGAATATTTTAGCAGAGATAGCATTGAGATTTTTGAAGCGGTGTGCCCCAGTTGCTCAACAATATTGTAATCACTCTTGCAGATGATTTTCAATATTTCCTCCATTTCTTGCTTTGATGGATCCTCAGCAGTGATCTCTACCGGGGTTTGAATTTGTTCAACTTGTGGCTCTTTGCCTCGAGCGTTGACATTTTGATTAGGAACTGGGACTCGGACTGGACCAACAGCAACATTTGGAGAAATTTCTGGTGAAAAGATTCTTCCACTTCTCGTGATCTTGCTGGTACCCACAATATTACCCACAGTTGGAGTAGATAACTTTGCGGTCTCTTCAGTCGAGGTACTCTGCTTAACTCCATGAACGTAAACATTAGTGTCGTATCCCCATGGGACAGCTTTGTCTGAGGAGTATGGAAATGGAGTTGGACTAGCAATGACTACTGATGCCACTTTGAGTGTAGCAGAAATTTTGAATGGAGCCTTGGCAGAGATTTTGAATGGTAAGCTGGAGATCACTGAGACATCCTCTATTCTTATCCCGTTTGTAAAGACTTCGCACAGCACGTCCATAGAAGGGAGCCTCTCAAACATAATGATACGGCGATCCATCCATTTTTGAATTCCCATCCTCAGATTTTCACAACCATTGGGCAGGCAGGAGCAGTAAAAGCAGTCGGGGTCACACCCTGGAAAGTAACCAGCTCGGATTAGCTTTCCTTTGACTTCGCAGAGTGGAGTTGATAATTCGTTCACATCATAGATGTAAACAGTGTCCAGGATAGCGTTGACAGTTTTGTCATGCTTTGGCATAGGTGCAGTGATGACATTTGGAGTTTCTGGAGGATCGAACTCTATTTCACCAGCATCTATCATATCTTGTATTTTATTTTTCAGGGCCCAGCAGTGATCTGCGTCATGTCCTGGACAGTTTGAGTGATAGGCACATGTCGCATCAGGGCGATAATTCAGAGAGGAAGTGTTGACATTCTTTGGAGGACCTCTTAAGGTGATCAGATCTGCTTTTAGCAAGTGCTGCAATGCCTGAGAAATTGGCATGTTGATTTTGGTGAAATTTCTTCTTGGTGCATCTGGTCGATGCGTATATTTTGGCTGTTGATCTTTTTGAGGTGCAGATGCGGAGATCAGAACTGCCCCTACAGATTGATGCTGCTCACTTTTGCGACTTTTCTGAATTTGTGTTGCATTGACCTCATTTCTCCCACTGATGGGTCTTTTTGTAGTACCAGAGGTGGAACCTATTTGAATTTTTCCATTTTGAATGCCACTTTCGACACGTTCTCCGGTCAGTATCAGGTCAGTGAAACCTGATGATGAGCTTCCCAGCAAATGGCTATAGAAAGGGCCAGTTAAAGTGCCCATGAACATGTCAACTAGTTCGCGATCAGATAAGGGTGGTTGAACCCTTCCAGTCATATCTCTCCACTTTTGTGCATATCCTTTAAAACTTTCTTTTGGTCCCATAGACATGCCCCTTAGTTGAGTACGGGTTGGCGCAAGATCAGCATTGTATTGGTACTGTTTGTAAAAAGCAGCAGCTAATTCTTCCCAAGTATGAACCTTGGTATTTTCCAGCTGGTAGTACCACTCGAGTTGTGTACCCGACAGACTTTCTTGGAAGAAGTGAATCCACAATTTGTTATCCGTTGTATGAGGTTGTATCTTCCTCACATAGGATCTCAGATGTAGTTTCGGGCAAGAAACTCCATCATATTTTGCAAAGACAGGAACTTTGAATTTTGGAGGGATAATAACATCCGAGATGAGTCCCAGATCATTGAAATCTAAGCCAGGTATTTTTTGTATCTCCATAGCTTTCATACGGTCTTCCAGCTGTTGGTATTTTTCATCGTCCGGTTCGTCCCCAGAATGATCATTTTCTTCATTTGAAGAGAGAGAGGGTTTAGCAGAACCCTGGTTGCTTTGATTGTCTTCTTGTTCATCATCACCGACTGTTTCAGGGATCGGTGGCTTTGTGAACTTTTTGACTGGAATTTTGATCTTTCTTCTCAGGTGACTCACACCTACAGATCCTTTAGGCTTCTTTTTCTTCTTGATTATCAGGGCTTTCATTTCTTGCTGCCCCTTTGCCAGTTCCAGAATTGCCACTTGAACTTGGGCATTCTGTGCTTCGAGATTCTTGATGCTCATTTCGGATTCCATCTCTTCTGACTGAAATAAACAGCGAGAAGATGAGAAATCCGTCATGTGAACCTGTTATGCAATGTGTATGACTGGATGCCATGTGTATGCAATGTATGAAATGTATATGCAATGTATATGAATGCAATGTATGAAATGTATATGCAATGCATGAAGTGAAATGTGTGTGCAATATTTCAAGGATCTCAGAGTTTAGATTTGTTAAAGAAGAAACAAACGTTAGTTAATCAATTTATTTCTTTTTTTTTTCTTTTTTTTTTTTTTGCTTCTTTTTTCTTTGCCTCATTTGGGCTTACAAGACAAAAATAAAGTAAATGATCCTTCAGGTCTCCCGTGGACGCTTTCTCTTTGCCCCCAGGAATGTGTTGATCTGCTGTTCTTCTTGAAGCTGTCCGGTGAGCTCCAATATCCTTCTCTCATAGTCCTGACAGTATGATTTGAAGGTGTCTCTTTCCTCTTTGAGTTGAACCCAAGATTTTTGCAACTCTTCTAGGTCAGTTGGCATGTCCGGGTGTAGAATAACTTGAGGTTCATATCCTTCGACCTCTGGTTCAATAGTCACAGGTAGAACAGCAGGATATGGCATAAGGAGTTTCTGAGCATGAGTACGGACCCATCTGAGGTAGGGTTCCATAGGGATAGAATTCCATTGCCCCAGAGTTTTGCTTTCTATTCTATAGACACTGCCCCATGCATGTATGAACCTTCGTCGGTGTCTATGAGAATCATTCTCGTAATCAAACACAATGCCACGGATAATCATGTCATGGGGACCGTTGCTCCTTGCATATCCGAATTGGCGTAGAGCTAAAGAGGGATTGTAAGTGATGCCTCCTTTGAAGCCAAGGAGTGGCACATTAGGGTATTCTCCACAATGATCAATGATAGTAATGTCTCTTTGAAAGAAGTTGTTCCACCGGATATCTGAATGAGACAAAGACATAATCCTGCGAGACCAATGCATTCTTTGTTCATTTCTCAACACTGATCGGGGAAGATGAAATGTAAACCACCTAGCCAGTAGTGGTATACAGCACATGAGAGTTCCTCGTTTCTTCATGGTACGAGTGTGTAGAGAATGTAGAATGTCTCCCAGCAATGTTGGTACCGGGTTACGGATTAGGAAAAGGTTGATGATGTGTACACTTATGAACTGGTCGGGATTTGGGAATAAAACCAACCCATAGATCAAAAGGGCCATAATCTTCTCAAAAGCTGGATAACTTTTGTTTTCTAGCAGTAGTCGAGCCTTTTCCAACAAGAATTTGGCAAGTAAACCCTTAATTCCACTCTTTGTTTCCCAATTGGACTCGATTTCTGATTTCCGCAGATGTAAAGCAGCAGCAATGACTTCAGGTTTTGGAATCCTTTCTAAACCAGTGAAAGGTAATTGATTTCGAACAGGCAATCCAATTAGTTCAGAGAATTCTTCCAAAGTGGGTACCAACTGGTAATCAGGAAAGGTAAAGCAATGATGTTCAGGGTCAAAGAACTGGAACAGGACCCGTATCATGTCTTCTTCAAATTTTGAGGTAACCAAATGGAGTAGGTGACCATGCTTTTCAGTGAATTGAACATTCCTGGGGAATTCTGACACCAAGTCTTTTAGTTCAGATGGTACCGTTGAGATGTTGATTCGGATGTAATCTTTGGTGGCGGGAGCCATTACCTGCAAAAACAAAGGTAAACTCTTTGATCCTTGAAGTGTTTGGTGCAAAAATGATATGCTTATGATGCAAACATGTGGCACACAAAAACAAATCAAACAATAGCCTTAGGTTTAAAGGCTTGCATGGAGCTGATAGGTGATACCCTCCCCACTGAAGTTGAGTTGGTTAAAACCTGTCCTAGAATAGCATTCGGGTTCTATGATCCTTGGAAGTAACATCTCAATACGGCGCTCGAGCGGCCGATCAAAATATTCCTCGAGGATAACTAACTTCGATCAATTTCAAAGCTAGCCACTTAATAGGCCACAAGTCAAGTTCAACTAAAAAGGTTCTAAGACAAATTAGTGTTTAATGACATTTCGGAAGCCTAATATACTCCTTGATCGTTTTCAAGGGACATCAGTATAAACCAAAGTGTCGCACTAACGATGACTACCAGATCAACCGTATCGGTACATGCCGTACAGTTTCCTTGGTCTAATGTCATATACTTAAGGTATCTCGAGATTCGGGTTAGAATCTTTCGCACAAGCAAAATACCCAAGCAAGCCTTTGAAAAATAGAGCAATCAAGTCAAACAATTGAAAACATCGAAGTGATCTATTCTCCTAAGGTAACCCCTTTTGAAAACATTTTGTTTTTGAAAGTATCTCCCCAGCAGAGTCGCCAGTTCTGTGGACCTCCGATTTTTTTAATACCGGGCCATACCTCTGATCTGTAGAGATACGTGAACTGACTCTTTTTTGTCGCTTAATGCTTTCGCATTTTTTGAAAATATCACAGAGTCGCCACCGACCTTTTATTTTATCCAATTAAGGAAAGGTTTATAAAAGAAACAGAAAAAAGACCTTTAAGAAATTCTGGGTAAGGGGGTAGGTTATACAAAGGGAAGGTGTTAGCACCCTTTGTATCCATGGTTATCCATGGGCTCTTAAGTTTGCTTAGCTCACTTGTTTTTCGATCACTTTTCAATTGCTCTGAAATTGCTCATATGTGGTTTCAAATACCTTTGTAAATTGAATTTTGTAATGATCCGTGTGTGGATGTATACAAAATGCTTGTTTATCTTTCGAAAGATGTTTTGGAAAGAACGTTGTTATACCCCAAAATTTGCCCACATATTTTTCAAGAAAACTCCAATCTGAAAATTAAGGGTCTCATATAATCATGGATTTTTATTTCAACAAATATCCTAACATATGAAACACTTAGTTTTTAGAATTTTTCTTATACAGTAATTTGGCCTGCAGTTGAATTTATTCTTACGCAAACGCCAAATACTGTTTATTACTTCACACATGCTATTTATTTATTTACAGATAAATAGTACTGACGCAATTGGTACAGAGTTAAATCTTTTTGCAGGCGCAGAATCAGGAAACTCAGACTGTACTGGTAACAAGTAGATTATTATTATCTTTTGTTCCCCACTAATTTTTGTACTATATTCCATTATTTGCAAAAATCTTTTCAAATCTCTTTTTCAAAAATCAAATCTCTCTTTTTCCAACACTATCATACACTTTCTTTCAAATCTTACTTCCACTCAAATTTTCCTTTTGTACGGAATCACATCATTCCCCAACGTCTCTTTCCTTCTTTCCATTCTATAAATACTTCTCATTCTTCCATAAAATCTCACATCAAATTCTAATTCATTTCTCAAATTTCCACTTCATAATCCATTTTCTCTTCTTCCCTAACAAGAATGGCAAAGTGGATAGAGACACTGTTTCTTACAGTCATCACCATTGCTACGGTGATCATGACTTTCTTCTGCCTGCACAGTCCTGAGGAGTGTGGACCTGCAATGGTTATGCTCCCAATCATCTACATGTTATTGTTCATAGCATGGGTCATTAATCGTCATTCTTAAAATTTGCCGTATTTCTTATTTCTTAAATGTACCGTTTATTCGTCGTACTGTTCAATATAGTATGTGATATTTGTACTGTCAGTATTAAATGTTGTACTATTTGTCATAATATTGCTTAGTTACTAAGATAATATTTTTGTGTGTTTTCTGCCAGTCAAATATTCCTATTTCTGTGCATTAAATGATTTTCAGGGTTATTATCGGTAATTTTGCCCGCATACCGTAAATATTAGTTATTTATTATGTCTGTGTTTTTCTAACAAGTCATGTAAATAAACTTTCATTTTTCACATAAAACAAAAACAAAAAAAACAACAAAAAAGAAAATTAACTTTGACTGTTGATTTTTCACTCTAACTGCCACGTCAATACCTGAACAGTCAGTTGACAGCCAAACTGCTGGCGGTACAATTCTCAGTGTTTTGTACCATCAATCAAATCAATCTTTCACAATTCAAATTTCCAAGATTTTTGTGTTAGAAGTCTTCTGAATATCACGCGATTAGCAGAAACTCAACACTGCACAAAAATCAGGTACGCTTAACTGTCTCCTACACAAACAGTCCCTAATCAGGGTTTTTCTTGTTTTTACAGGAGCAACAAGTTTTTGAGAGCTCAAATGGATTTCATACACATCCATATATCTCAAAGTACCATCATACAAATTTTCAAACTTCAATTCACTCAGACGCACCGTCAGCAGCTCAAACAGTCAACAGACGACCCGTTTGACCAAAAAGTCAACAGACAGTCAAAAATGAATTTTTTTGTCAAAGTCCATATTTTGTCAAAGGATTCATCATTTGATCATTGGATGATCATAATTCATCAAGGAAAGATCAAAAATCAACAAAACCCTAAGATTCAAAATTAGGGTTTTTGCCTGAAAAGTCAACTCAACTTTGACTGATCATAACTCTCTCATCCTTCATCCAAAAAATTCAAACCAAAGCTTGTTTTGAAGGAAATTCAATTATCTTTCAAATGCCATTGATCCCATGGTCATTGGATTCACCATTTGAAAAATATGACCAAAGACATTACAGGTCATTTTCAAAGTCAACAAAAAGACACTTTTTTCAAAAGGACACACAAGGAGCTTCAAAATTCATTTTGACATGAGACCAAAGACATTGGTTAGAGGACTCTTTGAGGTTTCTAAAAAGTGCAAGATCTCCTTCATATGACAAAAATTGAAGGATTTGCACCTTGTTGAAGTTGGCTAAATTTTGGGAAAATGCATGAAATCAACATTGCTCAAAAATGTATTTTTTCCAAATGGGGCCAAGTTTTCAGCATTCAAACATCATTTCCATGTTACTATGGGCCTCCCACGACCAAGACTAAGCCCATACCTTTTTTTATCCATTTTTGCATGATTTTATCTTATTTTAAGATTAAAATTAAAAGGAAAATGCAAGGATAATGGATGGCTTAAATCTTAAGCATGACTCATCAAGGAATCTTCACTTTTCTGCAGAAAATTGAAGAGCAAGGCAAGAGAAGTAAAGGAGAAGAAGACTTGGTCAAATATTCAAGGATTTTTAATATTTAAAAATCAAACTTTCAACCAAGCAATCAATGCTCTTAGCTTCACTTCCAAGCAGCCCTTGGCCTATAAAAGAAGTGGAATACATCAACAACAAAGACACCCACGAAATATAGCAAGAGTATAGCAAGAAAACTCATCAAATTTCTCAAAATTTCCATACACTTTGTAATTTTCAAATTCAATATTCCAATCAATATCAATACAAACCAATCATTCCAATCATCTCCTGGGATCTAATATAGTAAGTTAAGATCATAATTCATGGTTACATGTACATAAAACTCATGCTTTGAAAAGTTACATATTCATGTACTTTTCTAATTTTCGAATCTCATAACTAAGCATGTGTTAACACCAACTAACGCTTCTAACAAGTTGCTAAGATGGTTTAGGGAAGATTTGAACCCTTACATGCAAGTCTTAACGTGAGAATACACATGTGCCATGCTTGAGGTTCCAAATATGTGAACTTTCGAATCCCATGATGCAGGCGTTTTTAGCCAAAACTAATGCCACCATCGTGTTCAGGAGGTCATTTTAAGTCGACCTGGGTGCCCCTTGTTTTTGTTAATGACCATTTTTGTAGGTTTTTGAAAGCATGAGAATCTGAAGCAAAATCCGCAGGTAAAGTTGTAGGAAAATCCGCAGCAAATTCCATAGGTAAATTGAAGAAGATGATGAATAGTGATGAGGACCATTTGACTGCACGCGTGGCCGGTCCTTGTCTTTCTATTCGCCAGTCAACTGAACGTGGGTCCCACGCTGGACTCTCAAAGTCAGCATGATCTCATGCTACACCTCTAATCACGTGAACCATGTGACTCAAAATCTCAGCCCTTGATCTCCACTGAAAGCTCATCCAACGCACCACATGAGTGAGCCACACCATGCTCCCTCTCAATCCAACCACACTTAATCATTATCTTTTATTTTCTATTTAATTTTCTATTTTATTTTAATTTCTTTGATAAATTAATTAAAAATAGTTTTAAAAATCCAAAAAATACACAAAAAATATTTTTAGACTTCTAAAATAATATATTATTTTCTGAAATAAAAATATTTTATTTTCTTCAAAATTCCAATATTTTGCATAATTAATTAGTATATGTTTGTATATTTGCTTTTTAATTATTCTAACCAATCAAAAAATCATAAAAAAAATTGTTCTTTGTGTTAAATATTGTTTATATATTATAAACTAATTTTGTACATATTTTGAATAATTTTCTTTTTAAGTTTTAATTATTTTTATAATTATTTGCATAATTATGTTTTAATTAGCTTAAATCAATTTCAAATCAATTTCAAAAAACCCAAAAAAAATTAGTTTTGTTTAAAAATTAATTGACAAATATTTTGAACATATTTTAAACTTAATTTCTAGGTTTAAATCAATTTTCATCTTTTTTCTTCATTTTAATTTAATTAATCATGCATTAATTATAATTAAAATCAATCATAAAAAATCCAAAAACATGCCCTTTTATTTTTCTTGCAATTTAAAATTCCTAGATAAATGTATAGGATGTCAAATTCATGTAAATAGGCTAGTTTACATTTCCTGCATAATCGATGTAATAGCGTAGATTTACTTTCCGCACTTTACATTTCCGCACTTTAATTTCCAGCAAATATAAACTGCGTGTATGTCAAAGATAAAATTGAACCGTTAGATCACTAACTTCAAAGATAAATATCTGAATCCAATCACAATCACACTTGCACCTCTTCAGGTAATCCCTTTTACAATCTTTCAAAATCAAAGTCAAATTCAACTGTTTTGAGTACAAAATCGAACCTTGCTTTTATATCCGGTGAAAGGATAGATTTTTAAAGGAAATAGGATAAAGACCTTACAACTCAGGGTAGACCTCCTAGTTTGCTTGCTCAAATCAAAACAAACAAAATTCTCATGCACTGTTGTTTTTCAAAACTTTCAAAAAAGACAATACTTTGTATACATCCAAACACGGGTTATTACAAAGTTAACGTTCTTTTCAAAACATCTTTCGAAAGATAAACAAGCATTTTGTATACATCCACACACGGATCATTACAAAATTCAAATTACAAAGGTATTTGAAACCACATATGAGCAATTTCAGAGCAATTGAAAAGTCATCGAAAAACAAGTGAGCTAAGCAAACTTAAGAGCCCATGGATAACCATGGATACAAAGGGTGCTAACACCTTCCCTTTGTATAACCTACCCCCTTACCCAGAATTTCTTAAAGGTCTTTTTTCTGTTTCTTTTATAAACCTTTCCTTAATTGGATAAAATAAAAGGTCGGTGGCGACTCTGTGAATTTTCAAAAATGCGAAAGCATTAAGCGACAAAAAAGAGTCAGTTCACGTATCTCTACAGATCAGAGGTATGGCCCGGTATTAAAAAAAAATCGGAGGTCCACAAACGTTAACTTTGTAATAACCCGTGTTTGGATGTATACAAAGTGTTGTCTTTTTTTGAAAGTTTTGAAAAATCAACAGTGTATGAGAATTTTGTTTGTTTTGATTTGAGCAAGCAAACTAGGAGGTCTACCCTGAGTTGTAAGGTCTTTACCCTATTTCCTTTAAAAATCTATCCTTTCACTGGATATAAAAGCAAGGTTCGATTTTGTACTCAAAACAGTAGAATTTGACTTTGATTTTGAAAGAATGAGAAGGGTTTACCTTGAGAGGTGCAAGTGTGATTGTGATTGGATTCAGATATTTATCTTTGAAGTTAGTGATCTAACGGTTCAATTTTATCTTTGACATACACGCAGTTTATATTTGCTGGAAATTAAAGTGCGGAAATGTAAAGTGCGGAAAGTAAATCTACGCTATTACATCGATTGTGCGGGAAATGTAAACTAGCCTATTTACATGAATTTGACATCCTATACATTTATCTAGGAATTTTAAATTGCAAGAAAAATAAAAGGCATGTTTTTGGATTTTTTATGATTTATTTTAATTATAATTAATGCATGATTAATTAAATTAAAATGAAGAAAAAAGATGAAAATTGATTTAAACCTAGAAATTAAGTTTAAAATATGTACAAAATATTTGTTAATTAATTTTAAAACAAAACTAATTTTTTGGACTTTTTGGAATTGATTTGAAATTGATTTAAGTTATTTAAAACATGATTATGCAAATAATTATACAAATAATTAAAACTTAAAAAGAAAATTATTCAAAATATGTACAAAATTAGTTTATAATATATAAACAATATTTAACACAAAGAACAATTTTTTTTATGATTTTTTGATTGGTTAGAATAATTAAAAAGCAAATATATAAATATATACTAATTAATTATACAAAATATTGAAATTTTGAAGAAAATAAAATATTTTTTATTTCATAAAATAGTATATTATTTTAGAAGTCTAAAAATATTTTTTGTGTATTTTTTGGATTTTTAAAACTATTTTTAATTAATTTAACCAAGAAATCAAAATAAAATAGAAAATAAAATAGAAATAAAAGGATACTGATCCTGTGTGGTAATTTGTGAGGGAGCATGGTGTGCACGCGTGATCTGGATCATTGGATGATTCATTAAATGAAATCAGAGGGTCCAGAAATTGAGGCACGTGGTAGAAGATAGACCTGCAAGGCACAGAATCAGAGAGAATTTAAAAAAAAGTACGCGCGCTGATTGTCCAATGAGGTGAAGACACCTCATCGTCTTCAACCTTCAGACAAGGGCTTTTACAGCGCTTTTATGAAACAAGCGCTGTAGTTGATGAACCTCAAACCTGCAAAATTACGAATAGGGTCAAACAAGTATAGAAATCAAGCGCGATGGTACCATTGGATTCATCTTGTTCCGCTGAGTTTAACCATGTCCTTAATTTGTTTTAATTTTGGCCCTAATGAAGAACCCTAATTTTGAGCTAAGTAAACCCTAAAATGGTATATGCTACAAACATCCATTAAAATCCAATTGAAGCTCCAGAAACGACCAGAGCTTCAAACCAAACACAATTATGCATCTACATCTTGTTAAATATGCGTGTGTTATGAGATATAAGTTGGTTTTAGTTTGAACAAACCGTGGCCTATATAGCTCGATTCAGTGATGTTTAGGACTTGCAATTGATTGGAATAGTTTCAGTGAAGCTCAGAGATGATGTTTGAGTGCTTAGTTTGTATTGAAATGGACTGATACTTAAAATTCGAATTTCAAGTTTCTTTGAAAATTACAAGTGGTTACAAGTATGCTATATGCTTAGGGATGCTTCTGAACTCGTCTCCCTTTGTTTGCTGAACTATGATAGCTTATTTATAAGCTATGTGTGCTTAGAATTGAGGCTAACTTGCAGCTAGTTGCCTTTGTTGAAACTTTGGTTTTTAAATATTAAAAACCTTGAATTTTTGACCAAGTCTTGACTCCATTCAATGCTCTTGCCTTGTGCACCAATCCTCTGCAGAAAATTGAAGGTTCCTTGGGTGAGTCATGCTTAGATTGTAAGCTACCATTTATCCATGCATTTTCCTTTTAATTTTAATCTTAAAGTAAGATAAAATCATGCAAAAATGGATAAAAAAAGGTATGGGCTTAGTCTTGGTCGTGGGAGGCCCATTACATCATGGAAATGATGTTTGAATGCTGAAAACTTGGCCCCATTTGGAAAAAATGCATTTTTGAACAATGTTGATTTCATGTATTTTCCCAAAATTTAGCCAACTTCAACAAGGTGTAAATCCTTCAATTTTTGTCATATGAAGGAGATCTTGCACTTTTTAGAAACCTCAAAGAGTCTTCTAACCAATGTCTTTGGTCTCATGTCAAAATGATTTTTGAAGCTCCTTGTGTGTCCTTTTGAAAAAAGTGTCTTTTTGTTGACTTTGAAAATGACCTGTAATGTCTTTGATCATATTTTTCAAATGGTGAATCCAATGACCATGGGATCAATGGCATTTGAAAGATAATTGAATTTCCTTCAAAACAAGCTTTGGTTTGAATTTTTTGGATGAAGGATGAGAGAGTTATGATCAGTCAAAGTTGAGTTGACTTTTCAGGCAAAAACCCTAATTTTGAATCTTAGGGTTTTGTTGATTTTTGATCTTTCCTTGATGAATTATGATCATCCAATGATCAAATGATGAATCCTTTGACAAAATATGGACTTTGACAAAAAATTTCATTTTTGACTGTCTGTTGACTTTTTGGTCAAACGGGTCGTCTGTTGACTGTTTGAGCTGCTGACGGTGCGTCTGAGTGAATTGAAGTTTGAAAATTTGTATGATGGTACTTTGAGATATATGGATGTGTATGAAATCCATTTGAGCTCTCAAAAACTTGTTGCTCCTGTAAAAACAAGAAAAACCCTGATTAGGGACTGTTTGTGTAGGAGACAGTTAAGCGTACCTGATTTTTGTGCAGTGTTGAGTCTCTGCTAATCGCGTGATATTCAGAAGACTTCTAGCACAAATATCTTGGAATTTTGAATTGTGAAAGATTGATTTGATTGATGGTACAAAACACTGAGAATTGTACCGCCAGCAGTTTGGCTGTCAACTGACTGTTCAGGTATTGATGTAGCAGTTAGAGTGAAAAATCAACAGTCAAAGTTAATTTTCTTTTTTGTTGTTTTTGTTTTTGTTTTATGTGAAAAAGGAAAGTTTATTTACATGACTTGTTAGAAAAACACAGACATAATAAATAACTAATATTTACTGTTACCAGTACAGTCTGAGTTTCCTGATTATGCGCCTGCAAAAAAGATTTAACTCTGTACCAATTGTGTCAGTACTATTTATCTGTAAATAAATAAATAGCATGTGTGAAGTAATAAACAGTATTTGGCGTTTGCGTAAGAATAAATTCAACTGCAAGCCAAATTACTGTATAAGAAAAATTCTAAAAATTAAGTGTTTCATATGTCAGGATATTTGTTGAAATAAAAATCCATGATTATATGAGACTCTTAATTTTCAGATTGGAGTTTTCTTGAAAAATATGTGGGCAAATTTTGGGGTATAACACCCATGATACAAGCTTCATATTCTGCGATGTTGTTGGTGCAATCAAATAGCAATCTGGCGGAGAATGGGATATGAGTACCCTTGGGAGTGATGATGATTGCCCCAATTCCATTGCCAAAAGCGTTTACTGCTCCATCGAAAATTAGGCCCCATCTTGATCCAGGCTCAGGACCTTCTTCAGGTAACGGTTCGTCACAATCTTTCATCTTCAAGTACAAGACATCTTCATCAGGAAAGTCAAACTTGAGAGATTGATATTCATTAATTGGTTGATGCGCCAAGTGATCGGCGAGAATGCTTCCTTTGACCGCTTTTTGAGCACGGTATTCAATGTCATACTCGGATAACAGCATTTGCCATCGGGCAATCCTTCCTGTTAAGGCAGGCTTTTCAAAGACATACTTGATCGGATCCATTTTGGAGATTAACCAAGTAGTATTGTTGATCATGTACTGGCGGAGACGTTTTGAAGCCCAAGCCAAAGCACAACATGTTTTTTCGAGCAA
Organism: Vicia villosa; assembly: GCF_029867415.1. Classification (NCBI taxonomy): domain Eukaryota; kingdom Viridiplantae; phylum Streptophyta; class Magnoliopsida; order Fabales; family Fabaceae; genus Vicia; species Vicia villosa. The sequence continues at coordinate 37,200,631 of NC_081183.1, read as the reverse complement.
GGAGTAACGAGACTCACAGTCTGTGAATTTCTTACTCAAGTAATAGATGGCATGCTCCTTCTTACCGGTTTCATCTTGTTGTCCAAGCATACAGCCCATGGATTCTTCTAACACAGTAAGGTACATGATTAATGGTCTCCCTTCAACTGGAGGAATCAATATTGGTGGTTCTAACAGGTACTCTTTGATACTGTCGAACGCTTTCTGGCAATCTTCAGTCCATACAACCCCTTGATCTTTGCGGAGAAGCTTGAAAATTGGCCCACAAGTAGCAGTCATTTGAGAGATGAATCTGGAGATATAGTTTAATCGTCCGAGAAGCCCTCTTACTTGCTTTTCAGTTTTTGGTGCAGGCATCTCTTGAATAGCTCTGACTTTGTCGGGATCTACTTCAATACCTCTTTGGCTGACAATGAACCCCAAGAGTTTTCCAGATCTAACCCCAAAAGTACATTTGTTAGGATTCAAGCGAAGCTGATATTTCCTTAGTCGTTGAAACAATTTCAAAAGGTATTCAATATGTTCTTCTTCTGTGCTGGACTTGGCTATCATGTCGTCCACATAAACTTCAATTTCTTTATGCATCATGTCATGAAAGAGAGTAGTCATTGCCCTTTGGTAAGTTGCGCCTGCATTCTTTAATCCAAACGGCATCACTTTATAGCAAAAGGTACCCCATGGGGTGATGAAAGATGTCTTCTCCATGTCTTCGGGAGCCATCTTGATCTGATTATAACCGGAGAACCCGTCCATGAAGGAAAAGACGTTGAACTTAGCGGTGTTATCGACCAGCATGTCGATATATGGTAATGGAAAGTCATCTTTGGGACTGGCTTTGTTCAAGTCACGGTAGTCAACACACATTCTGACTTTACCATCTTTCTTCAGAACTGGCACTATGTTGGCCAACCATTGAGGATACTCAGAGGTGACTAGAAAACCTGCGTCGAGTTGCTTTTGAACTTCCACTTTGATCTTGTTAGCCATGTCAGGGTGAGTCCTTCGCAATTTCTGCTTAACTGGCGGACATTCTGGCTTCAATGACAAGTAATGCTGAACAATATTGGTATCCAACCCAGGCATGTCTTGGTAGGACCAGGCAAACACGTCAACATATTCTTTGAGAAGATCTATCAACTTACTCTTGATATTAACATTAAGCAGCGATCCAATGGTCACTTCTTTTTTGTCTTCTTCAGAACCCAAGTTGATCTTTTCTAAAGGCTCTTTGTGAGGCAGAATGGCTCTTTCCTCGTGCTTAAGTAATCGAGAGATCTCGTCCGGGATCTCCTCTTCTTCCTCTTCTTCGGCTTCGAACACAGGAAACTCAAAGTTGGGAGAGGGCATAGGGTTATTGCATTCAATGGGTTTATCAATAGTAAATCTGCACATGTGATTTATATTTATTTCAGAAAATTTATGAATGCAGGAGTGTATGCAGATTTTTTTTGAAAAAGTTTTTTTTTATTTTATTTTGGTTTTTTAGGATTACCATTTCCAGAAAAAAGCAAAAATAAAACATATAATGTAGGGAATTCAAAATGACACTTTATTTATGATTCATTTTTGAAACAAAGCCCTAAACACAAACTCATTTGCCTTGGGCAGGACAAAGAGGGAAACTTTTAAAACAAAGCCCTATACACAAAGTTATTTGGGCGGAACATTTAAAAGCAAAGCCCTATAAAACATCTCTCTGCTTTGGGCAAGGCAGGAGGTCAAAATAACAGCGAGGTGATTACTTTGAGCGGCGAACAACATTCGGGACGTCGACAGCTTTCCAGTAGCAACAAACTCCTCTGTGTATTATGTATTCAGGAAAATTCTCCCCAGAATTATCTTCAGCAATGACATTGACCGCTGGTCGAGCAGGATTTGAAGGCCCTGGTTTGTCACCCTTGTTCTTTGTAGAGTTGAAACGGTCTTCTTCTACTTCTTGAAGAGCATAAGATGAGTCACAATCTTCAGAATTTTCAGGATGTATTTCCCAGTCTTCAGGATGAAGAGACTCATTGTCAGCGACACTTTCTGAGTCAACTACGGGACCATCTTCCCCTTTATCTTCAAAAATGGCATTTATGTGATAATAACCACCTTCAGGACTATAAACCTTGGCAGATGCATTGAATCCGAAATCTTCAGTAATTTCAGGCTGCTGAGAAAATTGACAGGGCTGATAAGCCTCTTCTGGTTGACTATTATATTCAAAGGAATCTCCCCATCCAGTTGGTTGGATATCTTCAATCGCAATCTTTGAACTTTCAGGTGCAGTGTATTTCACCATATAATCAAATTTTCCACTTGGTTGTCCCAAGGTGTCCCAAACCTCTGCAGGAATAGGCGGAATTTCTTTAGCACTTGTTTTCTCTGAAGGAGGATATGGTTCTTCCTGAGATATGTATCCCGAGTCATTGAGATAACATTTCCATTCTTCTTCAGTATCGGAGAGACCTTCTTCGATACATTCTTCGATAAGGACATTAACCTCTTGAGGAATTGGATTAAGGAACCCTCCACTATGGAACGTTTCTTTGATCGGACGAAGGGTTTCATCCTTCTTGGTGCAGTTTGAGAATGTTGGTGAACATCCGAGTCCTGCTCTAGTTTCATTCTTGGTCGGGATCACAACTTGCCCCCAGCCAGTGGTAGTACCATCTTTCACTACTTTCACTGCCTCTTTGTAAGAAGAGATTGATGCTTTCTTTTTGGAAGATTCGTCTTCTAAAGAGAGACCTTGGAACTGAGTTCCTTCCACATCATCAGCACCAATGAAAGAGAAATTGGATAAATGACTCACCATTAAGGCTTGCTCCCCACTTATTGTTACCAATTTTCCATTTGTTACAAATTTTAACTTTTGATGGAGCGTAGAAGTTACTGCCCCTGCTTCGTGGATCCATGGTCGTCCTAACAGACAGCTATAAGCAGCTTGAATGTCCATGACCTGGAAGATGATTTGAAATGTATGTGGACCAATGGTCATGGGAAGGTTGACTTCGCCGATAACAGATTTTCGCGATCCATCAAATGCTTTGACAACTACACCACTGAACTTCATAGGCATTCCTTGGTAAGACAAGCGAGCAAGAGTCGTCTTTGGCATCACATTCAAGGAAGATCCAGTGTCTACCAACACATTGGACAAAGAGTCTGACTGACAGTTCATAGAAATGTGCAAAGCAAGATTGTGATTTCTGCCCTCCTCGGGGAGTTCTTCATCACAGAAGCTTAAATTGTTACAAGCTGTTATGTTGGCTATTATCCCATCAAAGTGATCAACAGTCACATCATGATCTACAAAAGCCTGATCCAAAACTCTCATCAGGGCTTCCCTGTGGGCTTCTGAATTCAACAGCAATGAAAGTATTGAGATCTTTGAAGGAGTCTGCATAAGCTGATCCACAATTTTGTATTCACTTCTTTTGATAAGCTTCAAAATTTCATCAAAATCAGGATTGACATTGGTTCCACTGGATTGACCAACATCAGCGTTTGTATTACTGACAGGAGTTTCCTCAGGATTCCCCACTGGAACATTGATATGATTTTGTCCGGCTGCCGGAGCAACAGGCTGCTTTGGAGGTAGTGGAGTATACACACGTCCACTTCTTGTTACTCGACTCACATCGGCGATATTCACGACAGATGAAAGAGTAGGTAAAGGAACTTCTTGCCCATCCTTTATCATTGTTGCATTGTAGTTGTATGGAACTGCCTTGTCAGAGTCATAAGGAACAGGTCCAGGTAGACAAATGATCAAAGGAGCAATAGGAACCTTTGGCTTGTTGTAAGTAACTTCTATGCGCTCAGGCATGTTGAAATGAGGAACGATGACGTTAACTTTAGGCATTTCCGAGTTGATATCTGAGACTAAAAGCTCATGCGGATAACATCCTATCATGTTAACTTCATCTTCATTCCTATTTCTGTAGATCTGAAGAGTACCATTATCCAACAGAACTTGGAGATCTCTTCTCACAATCGAACATCCATGAGGATCTACACAACATATGCTACAGGAACCGTATTGATGCTGGCGAAAACTCGGCCCTCGACAGAGAGTGGCGTGCATTTGTACCAAATCGGCTCTTGAGTAATTGATATTATAGACTCGGTATGGACCAGGACATCCATACACCATGTTTACAACATGCCCTCCATGATTGGGCAGCGGATTTGCTTGCACATTAGGATTCAAATTTCTGAATGAGAGGAGATTAGATTTAACCAACCTCTGAACTTCATATTTCAAAGCTATGCAATGCTCAAGATCATGGCCAGGTGCTCCTTGATGATAAGGGCATGAGACCTCTGCTTTGTACCACCATGGGAGTTTCTCAGGTACTGGTGGTGGTGCTCTAGTTTGAACGAGACCTTTTTCAACCAACGCAGGGTACAATTCTGTGTAGGTCATTGGAATCGGATCGAACTGTGGAGCTCTTTGCACACGATTCTGATTATTGTTAAACTGCTGAGCCTGTGGTCGAGGCTGTTGTTGTTGAAACTGCGGGGTAAATCCCGGATTTGGTGCTGTATTAACGACTGGCGCAATAGCAGCAATCTGTTGTCGACGATTGACGTTTCCTCTTGGCCTCCCTTGGGATACCATGTCAACACTTTGTTCTTTCTTCTTTGGGAAACCACTTCCGAACTTTTTGGTTCCACTCGAAGATCCACCTTCTTTAGTTAGACGTCCGGTTCGGACTCCTTCTTCTAAACGCATCCCCATGTTTACCATTTCGGTGAAATCACTTGGAGCACTAGCAATCATGCGTTCATAATAAAACGGACTGAGAGTATTCAAGAAGATCTTTGTCATCTCTTTCTCTTTTAACGGTGGATTAATTTGAGCAGCAGTTTCTCTCCATCGTTGGGCATATTCTTTGAAAGCTTCATGGTCTTTCTGAGCCATGGACCGAAGCTGATCTCTGTCCGGAGCCATATCCGAGTTATACTTGTATTGTCGGACAAAGGCCTCACCTAGGTCATTGAATGTTCGAATATTAGTGCTATCCAAGCCTGTGTACCACTTCAGTGCGGCACCAGTCAAACTGTCTTGAAAGTAATGGATAAGCAACTGATGATTATCTGCATAAGTAGACATCTTTCTGGCATACATTACGAGATGACTTTGTGGACAAGAACTACCTTTGTACTTCTCAAAGTCAGGGACCTTGAACTTAGCCGGTATTTGTACACTGGGAACCAAACATAGCTCCTGGGCATTCTTTCCAAACAAATCTTTCCCACAAATAGCCTTGACTTCCAATTGAATCTGGTTGAACTGTTCTTGGAGATCTTCCACAAGATTACGCGGATTTGTGCTATCACCTTGATCATGATAAATCTCATTGCCATCATAAGGAACAGTGTGAACCGTAGGGGTCGGAACTGTCATAGTGGGTTGAGAAAGTGCCATAGTGATTTGGGAAAAAGTTACCCCTGAATGTGGAATAAACGCCGAACCTTGTGCAGCAGGCGCTTCAGTTGTAGATGTTTGAACCCCAGAAAAATTATGGCGGAAACCTGCACCAAAGCTGAAAGGCATGCCCCAACCTTCTGGCATGGAGAAAGATGGAATGCTGAATGCAACTGTAGAAACTGGAGTAGTGACTTCAGATGTTACCGTTGCTTGACTGTTGGGTGGCGGCTGCTGATTCTGTGCGGCCATTAGGGAGTCAACCAGAGTAGTGAGACTTTCCAATTTTTCTTGAAGGGTGGTCACTGTACCACAGAGCTCAATATTCTCTTGTTCAGAGTGTTCCATTACTCTTCTTCTGCTTGAACGAGTATTGTATCTGTGATCTGATTGCGAACGCGGTCGAGAAACTTTGAGACGCGACAGCTTGACGATCTAATGGAGAAAGATCCAAAAGATGAGACTCTATACAACAGACTCGGTATGCAGAATGATGTATGCAAAAAGAAATTTATGATTTTTCCAATTATTTTAGAGATTATTTCCTTGCAAACATTTGAACACAAACAAATCTTTTATTCATTCATTTTTTTTTTTTTGCAATAATGGGAAATGTTACAACATTGGAGCGTAGCTCCTTACAAAAGCAAATGATAAATAAAAAAAACTAAACAAATCCTAAGCATCTTCATCAGACGAAGAACCAAATGCATTGTGCAGCTTGAGCCTCAGGATTTCTTTCCCATAGTAAGCTTTCAATTTGGCCTTTTCAGCCCTCAGTTTGTCAACAACATTCTTCCAATTGTCAGGCATCGGAGCGTTGCTTGTTGAGCCTTCAAGATTCTTCTTGCTTTCTTTGATGTACCTCTTGATTGCAGCATCTTTCTGACGGATCTTCTCATCTTTACTCATGAGCCAACCATCTTGATAATAAAGAGTTTCTTCGTGATCTTTCACTCTTTTCTTCAACTTTCTGTTTTCCTCATCAGTTTTACGAAACCTTTCTTCCCAAGCGTCTTTTTCTAACCTCATTTTGGCTAAAATCTCTTGGTATTCTTCCGTAGTGTCAATGGGAATGTTGGGTAGTTGAGATACCACAGGGAACATGAGTTTTTCATAATCGTAAGGCATTTGAAACTCTTTTGCTCTTTTCTTCACCCAGCTGGTGTAAGCGTTCGTAGCAATGCAGTTTCTTTCCCCACCTTTTTCTTTTCTTCGGACGTCGTACCAAGCTCTTACCATTCTTGTCTTCAACCTTTGAGGATCCTCCCCTTCTCGGTAAAAGTAGCATTCCACTGCGAGACCAATGGGTTTAGCTGAATTTGCATACCCGAGTTGTCGTCGGGCTAGGACCGGATTGTAGTTAATTCCTCCTTGTGTGCCAATGAGGGGTACGTTGGCGAACTCTCCACAACTATCAATGGTTTCTGTACCGCAGCGAGCCAAGGTATACCAATGAATATCATTATTAGTAAGAGACATAAGTCTTCGAGGCCAACGTAAACCTTCTCGGTTTTCCGTGAAAGTAGGAGACTTAGGTAAGTGTGAAACAATCCATTTGTACAAAAGAGGTGCACAACATACAATGATTCCACCGCCTTGGCGATTCCTATGATGAATAGAGAAATACGTGTCACCAAGCAAAGTCGGAACAGGATTTCCAATCAGAAAGATCTTTATGGCATTGATATCAACAAAGTCGTTGACGTTGGGAAACAGAACTGATCGGTCACCATTTCTAGTAAGTTTCCGCACCTTTTCCGACTAAAAATCATAATCTTGGTAATACTATGTGGCATTGTTATAGGTTTTGTTAGTAAGTTTCTTGTTTGTTGATTGTGTGATGTTGTTGCATGATTAGTATGTTCTGAGTATTATTCAAGTGCCGTTTTATGCGTTGGTTGTTAGTTTGTGTGTGGTCAGGTTAATGCACGGGAGAGGTCGAAGTTATGGCGCGCACAAGCGAGAAAAGAAGCCAAAAGAGCCAAAACTGAGGTCAACACGGGCACCCGTGTGTGTGCACACGGCCGTGTCAAAAGATGGCTGGAAAGTTGTTTTTGGGAAGCAAAACAGAGGTTTCACACGGGCACCCGTGTTCCTGCACACGGCCCGTGTGAAAAGATGCGTGGAAAGGCAATTTTGAGAGCTGAAGCAGTTGACCAACACGGGCACCCGTGTTCCTGCACACGGTCCGTGTTGGTAGGCGCGGGCAGATTTCCAATTTTTGTTATTTTGAAAGCCTTGAACTCATTAAGGGTAATTTGGACCTTTCGGATACGAGGAATGACGGCCAACACTACTAAAACCTAACAGGAGGAAGGAATGAGGCATCTTGGATCATTGAGCATAGAGAATTACAGAGAAAGAAGAGTCAAGGGTTTTGGAAGAAGATCTTCAAGAGCACTCGCGATTGGAGATCACATCAACCGATAATTTCTTGTAATGACTTCATTTACTCTTGTCATTTTCTTAAACACTATGAGTAGCTAAACTATTCTATGCTAGGGTGATGTCCCTAAATCTTGTCATGTAATGAATTGTTAAAACCGTTGTTGATGATTTTGATGTTTTTATAAATTGAGTTTATGATTCAAAGTTTTTCATGCTTTATCATATTGGAAAATATTTTATTGATCTATGATTAGGGTTAGGCGTGACACACCACTCTAATGCGTTTTGAATCACAACATTACCGGTAAATCACTTAGGAATAAGGATTTCACCATAGTGATCATTCATTCTAGATTACAATGCGTAATGCCTTAATACTAAAATCAATTATTGAGGAATTAAATTGACTTTTAAGTGTTAATAAGTTTTTCACTAAGGAATTAGGGAAAACTATTTTATGGAATTGATACTCAATTGTGGTCACATATTTTCATGAACAACGGTGTTTTCAAGGAGTTACATAAGATTTATACATCAACCTTAGCATGCTTTCTCATTTGTGAACCAAATCATCATTTACTTGTCATTGTTAATTATAAACAATTAGTAGTTTCATCAAGCAAATCAAAAACCCAACAATAGCTTTTTGTTCAATTGAAATTGAGTACTGGCTTATACTTTACTCGCAGTCCTTGTGATCGATACTTGGATTCAACTCCATTTTAATAACTACATCGGTATCAAAAGTAGTACACTTGCTATTTTCCGATCAAGTTTTTGGCGCCGTTGCTGGGGACTGCCAAACTATAAGCCGAACTTTAAGTCAATTGAAATTTTGTTGCTCTGCGACCAAAATTTTATTTTTATCTGTTAATTTTAATTTCGCTGCAGTCTTGTATCTGTTCTAACTGTTGTCTAACTGTTTATGCGAGGTCAGACCTCAGCTAAATTTTCCTTTGACACAGAACCAGAAAGAGCTCTGCACGAGAGACGCCGCAAGGCAAGACTTGAAAGACTGGCAGCACCAAGTGCAAGTCTTAGTGTTCCACATCAGGAAAGCGACGACGAAGTGTCTGTGCATTCGGAGCACAGCGACTCTGACTTTGACAGGGAGGTAGTTCAGGAACCAGTTAACATGGCTGGAAATCAACCTCCTGCAGAAAGATTGTTAGGGGACTATGGAGGGGCAAATGCTCACCCCAACCGGATGACTATTGTTAATCAACCTGTGAATGTGGCACATTTTCAATTGCATCCGTCCACCATTCGCCAGTTAGAGAGCAAGCCGTTCTCCGGAAGAATTAACGAGGATGCAAATAAGCATCTTCAGAGATTTCTCACTACGACAACTTCGTTGAAGATAGAAGGTCATTCAGAGGAGGCTAAGAGACTTGTTATGTTCCCGTTTACACTTACTGATGACGCAGAGGAGTGGTTTTACTCACTTCCGGCTGCAAGTATCACGACATGGCAAGAGATGGAAACGGCATTCCTCAACGAATACTTTCCTGCGTCGGTGTTTATCCGAAAAAGATACGATATTGTCAATTTCAAACAAAAAGAGGGGGAATCATTAGGGGATGCATACAAGAGGTTCAAAAGGTGTTTGACTGCATGTCCTACTCATAACATGGACGCTACCGAGCAAATGCAGAATTTCGTGAATGGGTTGCGACTAAAGACAAAGCAGCTTATTGATACCGCTGCTGGTGGTTCAACAAATTTTGCTACAGCCACAGTTATGAAAAGAATCATAGAGGCAATTGCTGCTAACGAGCATCTTGAGTTGTATGATCGAACCATGAACCAACCGGAGGGTAAAATTGATTTGAAATTGCCAGAGCAGGTTGTTAAGATGGAGGATCAGATTGCTGCAGAGGTAGAGAGAAGGTTAAAAAAGATGAATATTGGAACTCAGACAGTAGCACAGGTAGAACCAGTTAAAGCGGTTCTTTGTGAAATATGTGGTGGACCGCACTTTGCTATGCATTGTGTAGCAACTCAAGAACAGGTTGAGCAGATTCATATGTTGAGGCAAAACAATCCTTATGCCAACACATATAATCCGGGGTGGAAAAATCATCCGAATTTCTCATGGAAAGACCAGCAAGGAAACGTCCAGAAGCAGGTTCAAGGACAACAACCATATCAGCCTCAGACTCAACAATACCAACCACAGGGACAACAATATCGTCCGCAACAACAACCATACCAGCAACCTCAACAACAATACCAACCACAGGGTCCAAGAAAGGCGGATTGGGAAATTGCCATTGAAAAGATGGCCGCTCAAAGCTCCCAATTCCAAGAAGAGACACGTAGCAATTTAAGGAACACCGGAGCCTCAATTAAGAACCTTGAAGTACAAATGAGTCAAATTGCTCAACACCTTGCAATTCCGCAAGCACCAGGAGCCCTCCCAAGCGCAACTGTTACTAATCCTAAAGACAATCAAAAAATCAATGCTGTCACCACACGGAGAGGGAAACCACGTGAAGTGGTGGAAAAGGATTCGGAGAGTGAGGATCAATTGCTTGAGGTGGAGCTGGACATAAGAGAGAATGAGCAAGTGGAAGAAGAAGTGGTAACACCAGCACCAGTTACGAAAGAAAAAGTATTAACACCAACACCAGAAGTCAAGCTGCCTTACCCTCAAAGAAACAAGAAAAAGGGGCAGCAAGAAAAGAATTTTGAGAAGTTCTTGGAATTATTCAAAAAGCTGGAGCTGAACATTCCGTTGTTGGAAGCACTTGAGCAAATGCCCACCTATGCCAAATTCATGAAGGACATCATCGCTAAAAAGCGAACCATTGCAGACCACCCCATTATTCTAACAGAAACTTGTAGTGCTATTTTGCAGGGCATGAAGATACCAGTGAAGAAGAAGGATAGAGGAGCAGTTACTATCCCTTGCACTATTGGAGATAGATCTTTCAAGAGAGCTCTAATTGATCTGGGGGCAAGTATCAGTCTCATGCCTTTATCCATCTACAAAAAGTTGGGAATTGGTGCAATCCAAGACACTCGGATGACTCTCCAATTTGCAGATCATTCGGTCAAGCGACCTTACGGAGTAGTCCAAGACGTCCTTGTGAAAGTGGATAAGTTTGTGTTTCCGGTAGATTTTGTAATTCTTGAAATGCCAGAAGACGAAGAGATGCCGATAATTTTGGGACGACCATTCTTGGAAACGGGGAGAGTCATGATAGATATGGATGGGGGCACTCTGACTTTGAAGGTTTATGATGAAGAGTTAAAAATCAATGTTCATAATACCATGAAGCATAAAGAGGATATTGGCACTAGTAGCAATATACAAGTGCTCCAACAAGTGGAAGAAAGTGATCATGTGGAGAGTGTATTGCAATTACCTCTCGAAAAAGTTTTGAGCATGTCAATTTTTGGAGAAAATGAAGAAGCCGATGATAATGACTTGGAGGTAGTATCAATGTTGGAAACTCAACCTATCTTTAAAGGTTCTCGAACACATAGGTGGGAAGATTTAAGGCAACCAATAGCATTGGGTTGCAATGAAGAAAAGCCAAAAAGTTCAGAATTGAAACAGCTTCCGGAGAATCTTAAATATGTTTTCCTCGATTCTGAAGAAAAATGTCCCGCCATCATTAGCTCGAGCTTGAAAAATATACAAGAAGTCAAGTTAATTGAAGTTCTGAAAAAGTTCAAGGGGGCTATGGGTTGGAAGATTGAAGACCTCAAGGGAATAAGTCCTACGATGTGCATGCACAAAATTCTCATGGAAGAAGATCACAAACCGGTGGTGCAGCCTCAAAGGAGATTGAACCCAGTTATGAAGGAGGTAGTGAGAAAGGAAGTTGTGAAGCTGTTAGATGCAGGTCTTATTTACCCGATATCAGACAGTTCATGGGTGAGCCCTGTTCATGTGGTACCTAAAAAAGGAGGTACAACAGTGATAGCTAATGAAAAAAATGAGTTGATTCCTACCAGAACGGTCACTGGGTGGCGAGTGTGCATAGACTACAGAAGACTAAATCTGGCCACAAGAAAAGATCATTTTCCATTGCCATTCATTGACCAAATGTTAGAAAGATTGGCCGGGCATGACTATTATTGTTTTCTGGATGGGTACTCTGGATACAACCAAATTGCGGTTGCACCGGAGGATCAAGAGAAGACAGCCTTTACTTGCCCATACGGTATCTTCGCTTATAGAAGGATGCCGTTCGGGTTGTGTAATGCCCCAGCGACTTTCCAAAGATGCATGACTTCTATTTTTGCTGATATGCTTGAAAAGCATATGGAAGTCTTCATGGATGACTTCTCGGTTTTTGGTTCCTCCTTTGATAATTGTTTGGCTAACCTTTCACTTGTTTTGCAGCGATGTCAAGAAAGTAATCTGATCCTAAACTGGGAGAAGTGCCATTTCATGGTACGAGAAGGCATTGTTCTTGGTCATAAGATCTCCCACATGGGAATCGAAGTTGATCAAGCTAAGGTGGAGGATATCTCAAAATTACCACCACCTGTGAATGAGAAAGGTATTCGAAGTTTCCTTGGCCATGCGGGATTCTACCGCAGGTTCATAAGGGATTTTTCAAAGATAGCCAAACCACTCACCACTTTGTTGGTTAAAGACAGGACTTTTGTATTCGATAAAGAGTGTGCCGATGCATTTGAGACACTGAAAAATAAACTAGTGTCGGCACCCATTGTGATTGCCCCTGATTGGTCTCTACCCTTTGAGATCATGTGCGATGCTAGCGACATTGCAGTGGGGGCTGTACTTGGACAGCGAAGAGAAAAATTGCTTCATGTTATTTATTATGCCAGTCACGTTTTGAACCCTGCACAGATCAATTATGCAACCACCGAGAAGGAGTTGCTAGCTGTTGTGTATGCCTTTGATAAATTCAGGCAATATCTGTTGGGTTCAAAAGTGATTGTTTATACTGACCATGCTGCTTTAAAATATCTCTTTGCCAAGCAGGATTCAAAACCCAGACTTCTGAGGTGGATTCTACTTCTCCAAGAGTTCGATGTAGAGATTCGCGACAAGAAAGGGTGTGAAAACACTGTTGCAGATCACCTTTCACGAATGTCACCCATTGAGGAGACAGAAGAGCGGCGTCCAATAAAGGATGAGTTTGCTGATGAACACATCCTAGCTGTTATTGGAGTGCCTTGGTTTGCTGATTACGCAAACTACCTTGTTGGCGGTATAATACCCGACGATTTTGATTCTAACCGCAAGAAAAAGTTTGTTCATGATTGCAGGTTCTATCTATGGGATGACCCATACCTATACAAGAGAGGAGTAGATGGGCTGATAAGACGATGTGTGCCTGAGGAGGAGCAGAAGGATGTGTTGAGAGCATGTCATGACTCGGAATATGGAGGGCATTTTAGTGGGGATCGTACTGCCTCCAAAGTCTTGCAGTCAGGATTGTACTGGCCATCATTGTTCAAAGATTCCCAGGAAATGGTAAAAGAATGTGATAAGTGTCAGCGTACTGGGAACATTTCAAAAAGAAATCAAATGCCCCAGAATTTCATGTTAGAGGTGGAGCTATTCGATGTTTGGGGAATTGACTTCATGGGTCCGTTTCCACCATCATTCGGGAAGAATTACATCTTAGTTGCAGTGGACTATGTCTCAAAATGGGTGGAGGCGGTAGCTTTACCAACTAATGATGCAAAGGTGGTAGTAAAGTTCTTAAGGGAGAACATATTTGCTAGGTTTGGAGTACCAAGAGCACTTATTAGTGATGAAGGAACGCACTTCCTAAATCACCTCATGGAGAAACTCCTGCAGAAATACAATGTGAAGCATCGGATAGCCACCCCTTATCACCCTCAAACAAGTGGTCAGGTAGAGGTGTCTAATAGACAACTCAAACAAATTCTCGAGAAGACGGTGAGTTCATCGAGAAAGGATTGGGCAACAAAGCTAGATGATGCGTTATGGGCTTACCGAACGGCGTTCAAAACACCCATCGGGATGTCACCATACCAACTTGTTTATGGAAAAGCATGTCACTTGCCTTTAGAGCTTGAACACAAGGCATTTTGGGCAACTAAATTTTTGAACATGGACTTGTCTCTAGCAGGAAATTCTAGAATCTTACAGTTGCATGAATTAGAAGAGTTCCGGAATCGTGCGTACGAAAATGCAAAGGTTTACAAGGAACAAACCAAGAAGTGGCACGATAGGAGGATTCAGAAAAAAGAGTTTTGGGAAGGACAGCTGGTCCTTCTGTACAATTCCCGTTTGAAGCTTTTTCCGGGAAAATTGAGATCCAAATGGTCGGGACCATTTATGGTTCATAAGGTGTTTCCTTACGGTGCAGTTGAAATAAAAAATCAAGCTAATGGAGACATCTTTAAAGTTAATGGGCAGAGATTAAAGCCATATTTCCAAGGTCAACCAGTGGGACAGGTTGATGTCATTCGTCTTGTTTAGTAGGACGATGGACCGTCGAGCCATGCGACGTTAAACGCAGCGCTCCGTGGGAGGCAACCCACGTTTGTTTCCGTTAACTTTCGTCTTCTTTGTTTTATTTCGTTTCTTTTGTAGGTGGTAGAGTTTGGACCGGTAGACGCAACTCGAGTAAAAGGCACGGAGAATGTCGATTTTTGGTGCATTGAAAGCTAGCAACACGGGCACCCGTGTGCAGAAACACGGCCCGTGTTGAAAACTGCCTGAAAAGAAGAAATAAAAAATTTGAAAATTGGCTTCAGCACTTGCAACACGGGCGCCCGTGTGCAGCAACACGGCCCGTGTTGCCCTCAGCGACCCAAAAAAAAAATTTCAAACCAGTTTGTTCACACGGCCGCCCGTGTGCAGGGACACGGACCGTGTGAGCAGTGCGGGCCAGAATTTTTCAAATTTTTCCAAACCCCATGTGGGGCCCATCTCACTTATAACCAATCTTCTTCTTCTTTCCATTCATTCTTTCACTTTTCTTTCTCAATCTCCATTAAACCCTAGCCTCCACCTTCACTAAACTCATCATACCACCATCAACCACCCATCAAAACACCATAGTGCTTTCACAAAAGTTGTTCTACTCTCCATCCTCGTCACTTCTATCGGTTCAGAATTTTGATTTCGTGCACTTTTATTTTTCTGAATTTTTCCTTGTGTTATTTGTGTGTTTTTGTTAACTTTTTCTTGCAGAGCTATTACAATGCCTCCCCGAAAGACAACCACACGCCGTAATGTTCGGGATGATTTTGCCGAACCCTCCCAACCGAGGCAGCGGGTCCGTCGCGCTCCAACTCGGGCAACCGCTCGTAGAGGGGACCAAGAAGAGAATGCCCATGGCATTACGTTTGCACTTCCTGAACACAAAGCTAGGTATGATATTTTAGTGCAACGTAAATTGCTACCGACTAGATATATTTGTGATGATACTCTTACTAAGTTAGGCCTCAAAGATGAAGTCTACCGGATGTTTCACAACATCGGTATGTTGCCTTTTATGCTGTTTGAGGCACCGACTTATGAGGGCCTAACTTTGGAATTCCTGAGCACTGTAGATTTCAAATTGAGACACAAATGGAATGGCTCCGAAATGGAGTACTTTGGTGATCTAGAGTTTTATATGTTTGGGCATAAGCATGTGTTGTCTGTGGAAGAGGTAGGGGAGGCACTGAAATTACCGTCCTCTGGACCAGGCGCCCCCCCTGAAACTTTTCCTGCTTGTGAATTCTGGGAAGCCATTACAGGTGCAGCTGGGTACAATCCAAGCAAGGCTAAGGCCTCGGGGATTCATAACCCTTGTTTCCGTTATGCTCAGAAAGGTTTGGCTTTCACCTTGTTTGGGAGGGGGGATAGTACAGGGGTCTGTGCGAAAAGAGAGCTATTTTTGTTGCATAACATGCTTGAGGTAAGCCGGGTGAATGTCGCTGCTTTTGCTGCTAACCACCTAAAGCAAGTTGGTAATGCTTCTAGTGGAGAGATTTCAGTTGGGGGAATGATCTCTCAATTGGCTGAGCACCTGGATTATGGCCACTTGTTGAATGATGAGCCTTCTTTACCAGCTACAGGTGAGTTTATGGGTGAAAGCCCTCCACATGACCATAATTTTGCAGGTGATGACATGGAAGATGACCTCCCCGCCCAGGATCGCCCTGTCCCGCCCCCTAGACAGTTTTTCCAGCACAGTGTTGGATCATCTTCCATGACTCAGGATCAATGGGGGTGGGTGCAAACGGAGATTGGCGCTCTCCGCACCGAGCGAACACGACAGGGTGTTGAGTTGTTCAGGCAAGGAGCTGTGATGGATGATGTCCAGGAGATGATGCGACGCCTCATGTTGCAATTTCCTCAGGATCCTCCTCCTCCACCGCCTTATCAGTGAGATTGGTAATCTCCGTCACACTGGAATTAAAACATTGAGACAATGTTTAGTTCAAGTGTGGGGGAGGATTTATTTTGCTTTGCTTTCTGTTTCTTTTTGAATTCATAGTTTAGTTTGTTTAATTTGAAATTTTTTTTTTCTTTTGTCTTCTGTTTTTATGTTTATTTCAAGTTTGCAGTGCTGCCATTGTGTTACCTGGTTGGATACAAGTCGGAAGGGGGCGAATGACTAGATAGTGGTTGAACAACACATCTCACACTTTATCTCTACAGGCACCACGGAAGTTGACACAATCATAGAAAAGAAGGTTGGACGCAATGAGGAAAACACTGAACCAAGAGAGAGTATGGTGAACTTTGGAGGAAAGGAAATTGCAGAACACTTAGAGCACTGTGAAGCATGCAAGCTTAACCTACCCGGTGAGATGTCAGAGCCAAATTTATAACATCCTTATGAGAGCTCAGTCAGGTATGGCACTATTCACTTTGATTTTGCGTATTTTCTCATAACACAAGCACACTATGAAAGCACACACTGAGGCAAGTTCTTTCTCCGTAACCCCGAGCCTTTCTAGCCATCCCGTATTCATGTTATTCATCGTAACCCCCTTTGAGCCATAATAGTTGTTTTGTTTATTGTGTTAGTATGTTTATCACCCGTTATCTCATTGTGCATGTCATCGCTCGGTATTCATGATTAATCACTGGTAAGACACTAAAAGGATCTAAGTGTGGGGTTGTGAACCATTGAAAAGGGAGGCAAGAATATAAAAAAAGAATATCATAAAAAAAAAAAAGAAGAGAAAAAGATGAAGATGATCTTGTGAAAACAACAAAAAGAGGTTTAAATTTCAAAGAAAAAAAAAGAGATATTTGCCTCGGTCCACTTTTAATCTGAAAAAGGTTCACACCCCATTCTTATGATTCAAATCAAAATGAGTAGAGAAGTGAATCCTATGTAATGCCGAGCACCTAAACCATTTGTTATCCCGTTCTTTGTTTTCCCACCATACCCAAGCCACGTTACATCCCTAAGACCTCATAAAGTGTGTGTAATCTCTGTGTGTAGTGAGTTGAGAATTTATTCAAAGTTGAAAGTAATATGCATGCCTTGATTCTATGAGTGTAGACACTTTAACCCGGAGAGATTTTGTGAGAATGTGAAAAGCTTGCAGGTGAAAAGGGTGTTCGAAAGTGGGAATGCCATTGATAGTCTGAAGAAGGAAACTTTACACTCGATTGCTAAGTGTAGGAATCTTGCGAAAAACCGGATTGTGTTGTGGAGAAAAGAGTCTCGTCGGTGACCTTTGTTTTGACTCGATACATCACTTGAGGACAAGCAATGAGATAAGTGTGGGGTTGTGATCGGTCACCATTTCTAGTAAGTTTCCGCACCTTTTCCGACTAAAAATCATAATCTTGGTAATACTATGTGGCATTGTTATAGGTTTTGTTAGTAAGTTTCTTGTTTGTTGATTGTGTGATGTTGTTGCATGATTAGTATGTTCTGAGTATTATTCAAGTGCCGTTTTATGCGTTGGTTGTTAGTTTGTGTGTGGTCAGGTTAATGCACGGGAGAGGTCGAAGTTATGGCGCGCACAAGCGAGAAAAGAAGCCAAAAGAGCCAAAACTGAGGTCAACACGGGCACCCGTGTGTGTGCACACGGCCGTGTCAAAAGATGGCTGGAAAGTTGTTTTTGGGAAGCAAAACAGAGGTTTCACACGGGCACCCGTGTTCCTGCACACGGCCCGTGTGAAAAGATGCGTGGAAAGGCAATTTTGAGAGCTGAAGCAGTTGACCAACACGGGCACCCGTGTTCCTGCACACGGTCCGTGTTGGTAGGCGCGGGCAGATTTCCAATTTTTGTTATTTTGAAAGCCTTGAACTCATTAAGGGTAATTTGGACCTTTCGGATACGAGGAATGACGGCCAACACTACTAAAACCTAACAGGAGGAAGGAATGAGGCATCTTGGATCATTGAGCATAGAGAATTACAGAGAAAGAAGAGTCAAGGGTTTTGGAAGAAGATCTTCAAGAGCACTCGCGATTGGAGATCACATCAACCGATAATTTCTTGTAATGACTTCATTTACTCTTGTCATTTTCTTAAACACTATGAGTAGCTAAACTATTCTATGCTAGGGTGATGTCCCTAAATCTTGTCATGTAATGAATTGTTAAAACCGTTGTTGATGATTTTGATGTTTTTATAAATTGAGTTTATGATTCAAAGTTTTTCATGCTTTATCATATTGGAAAATATTTTATTGATCTATGATTAGGGTTAGGCGTGACACACCACTCTAATGCGTTTTGAATCACAACATTACCGGTAAATCACTTAGGAATAAGGATTTCACCATAGTGATCATTCATTCTAGATTACAATGCGTAATGCCTTAATACTAAAATCAATTATTGAGGAATTGAAATTGACTTTTAAGTGTTAATAAGTTTTTCACTAAGGAATTAGGGAAAACTATTTTATGGAATTGATACTCAATTGTGGTCACATATTTTCATGAACAACGGTGTTTTCAAGGAGTTACATAAGATTTATACATCAACCTTAGCATGCTTTCTCATTTGTGAACCAAATCATCATTTACTTGTCATTGTTAATTATAAACAATTAGTAGTTTCATCAAGCAAATCAAAAACCCAACAATAGCTTTTTGTTCAATTGAAATTGAGTACTGGCTTATACTTTACTCGCAGTCCTTGTGATCGATACTTGGATTCAACTCCATTTTAATAACTACATCGGTATCAAAAGTAGTACACTTGCTATTTTCCGATCAAGAACCAACCCATAGATGAGTAAGGCTAGTACAGCTTCAAAAGCTATCATGCTACCAGTTTCGATGAAATCAAAGGCTTTTTTTATTAGAAACTGCGAAGTCAAACCCGGAAGGTTTCCTTTGGTAGTCCAATTAATTTCTATTTCAGATCTCTTCAAGTGGATACTTGCTGCAATGGCTGGTGACTTAGGAATGGCTTCCAAACCATTGAAAGGTATTTTGTCAGACACAGAAATACCCAAAATATTGGCATATTCTTCCAAGGTTGGTACCAACTGATAGTCTGGAAAGGTGAAACACCGGTAGACGGGATCATAGAACTGAACCAGAGTTTTGAGAAGTCCTTCATCAACATGAGTATTCAAAATAGGCAAAAGCTTTCCATGGCTTTTCCTAAAATCAGAAGGATCTTGTACAGAAGATGCTAACTCTTTCAGCCTTTCCACATTAGGCATTTTGAAATCGTACTTTTTGGTATGCCTTTTTACCCCTTCCATAACTTAATCCTATAATGTTTGCAAAGAAAATTCTCTAAAATTTTTTTTGGAAAAATCATGCTTTTATGGGAAAAGATGGGTTTTTTTGAATGCATGAATGCATGGATGCGTGGATGCCACATATTCAAACATGGTAAAGCAAACATGGTAGTTCAAACATGGTAACGCAAACATGGTACTACAAACATGGTAACTCAAACATAGTATACATAGGTTCAAAGGTCCAGCGTCACGAGCATGAGGTCAGAGAACCAAACATGGGATAGTACTAGGGTTTATCACCTGCAAAACATGTTCTACTGATACGTCAGAGTCTACATTTTTCTTTCGGATATTACCGGCTTGCACAACTGAACTTGTGAGCTAGAAATATTCTCAAGAAAAACTCGTCTGAGTGTGGTTCTCCGCATGACAACTATCCAAGTCTTCACCTGGATCGTTTCTGCACCACGTCCTAATAAGGCCAGGATGGGTTGGGGTTCTACAGCCAACTCAGCTTCTACAGTTCAATGAAAGCAATAATGTCTTCGCAACTGAACTTGCTAAACATATACTACAAACAAGGAACCTCCACTGAGCGGAAGGATTCTCATGCTGACTTTTTAAGGACTAACTCCTTGTATGCCATACATGACTATACCCTCCACCTAATTCTTATGTGTACTTAATCCGGGTTAGGATTTGTCCATAATGTATCACTTGTAACAGAATCACACAAGTAACAGGACCAAGGAACCACACATGTAACAAGAATAAAATAAAAACAAAACAAATAGAAATAACCCTTTCTTTGGAAACAATAAAAAGATGATCCCCAGTGAAGTCGCCATTTTTCTGTCGCGGGGAAAAATCGTTGTCCTTTTTTCGGGATGAGACACCTGATGCCTTCTTTGGGCTCGAGTGCTCGAAAAAATGATTTTTCTTTTGTATCGACCAAACTTTTTATTGTTTCCAAAGGAGGAAAAGGAAAAAAGCTGCAATAACCTAAAAAGTGGGGGAGAGATCTTGGGTAAGAGGGTTGGTTATACGAAGGGAAGGTATTAGCACCCAACGTATCTATAGTACTCTATAGGTTTCTTTGTTTTGTTTATTCCATTCTTGTTATGGTGGAGGTTCTTGTGAGAAAGAGGTGGGACCTAAGGTGTTTGTTTGATTATGCTCGCAAAGATCATCGCGATCCTCTGCATACATATCCCCTAGAGGGAATCAGAGCATCTGTAGCTCGGGGTCTACGGGTGCTAAGGTTTGAGTGGTTTGAGGGAGAAGTTTTGCTCGCCAAGGAGTAAGACCTTGTGCCTACGTATTCTCAAAGGGATGTTGAGAAAGTCAGAGCAATCGTAGTTCCCACTTATGCTAGTGGAAGCAAAGGAAAAGAGACAAATGTCATCTAAATGTTCGATGTATCTAATCTATATCATCACATACATCTGTTTGATTTTGTTTGAAAATCTTTTCATTATAAGCCCTGGGCCATGCCACTTATGGTGCTTAGAATGATAAAGATGTTTTTTAGCCAGCCTTGTGGCAAAAACTTTCAATGAAGTCAGCCTTGTGACAAAAAGTTTTGATTAATCAGCCAGCCTTGTGGCAAAAGTTTCAATGAAGTCAGCCTTGTGACAAAAACTTTGATTAATCAGCCAGTATGGTGGCAAAAAGGTTTGATTGATTAGCCAGCCTTGTGGCAAAAAAAGTTTGATTGATTGATTGTTTGTGATGATATAGAAGAGATACTCCTATCATAGAGATGAAAAATGTCTAATCTCCTAGGGTATTTGATTTGGATATTGGGGATGCTTATAAGAAGCCCGTGGGTCCTTGTACGAAGCCCAAGAGGAGGCTATCCGAGGGTCCTTGCATTGTAAGCCCAAGAGGAGGCTATGGGAGGGACAATCCAGGGTCCTTGCATTGTAAGCCCAAGAGGAGGCTATGGGAGGGTCACTCGTTTGTACAAAGCCCAAGGGGAGGCATGGTATAGTTGGTTTGAGCTCTTAGAGCGATTTCACCGGGAAACCATACTCTATGTCCTAACCTAAACTAGGGAGATTCTTTGCACGAAGCCCAATAGGAGGCTATGGGGAACCTAGTGTTGTACTAAGTTGAATAAACATATATAACACAATCACAAGTATGAACAAGTACAAACAAACATGAACAAGTACATGAACAAGTACATGAACAAATATGAACAGTTATACATATATGACAAAGTGTGTGTATATAATGGAGTTTATGAAGGAAATATACCTGTAAGCATGATCCATTTGTATACACAGGGCTCGGGACTCATACTCGGGGAGAGGTCCCTTTGAGTTTATTCAAAGCTATGTAAACAGGTATTCACAATAGGGCTTGGGACTTATACCTACATGGAGGCCCATGGTATATTTTTGGGAAGATTTAAAGAAACCTTCATTTTTGGTTTGTTATTCAAAGTTAAAAAACAGATTGAGATATGTACAAAAATGTATGTGTACAATGAAATACCTAATTTCATGTACAGGAATGGGTATGTACAAAAGGGGCTTGGGACTTATACCTACGTGGAGGCCCATGTTTTATTTACAAAAACATGGTTGATTGTTTATTACAGACGCGTCGTTTGTTGTTTTGAAAACAGTTTGAAAGGTATTGTTTTGAAAGAGTTTTCTGTTCAAAGAAAAAAGAATTGTATAAAAGGAAAAAAGGAGTGGGTCTTATACTCTCTAATATTCGAGAGGCCCCACATCATTTTGAAAATCAATTGATCAATTAAAAAGATTTAATCAATAGTTTCAAAAAGAAATGGTTTATCGTCTTTGAAAAGAAACGCGATCGCTTGTTTTAAATCGGTTTGAATTTTGAAAGGAGTCAAATTAATCAAGACAAACAAAAAGAATATCTTCAATTAACACTTAGATGATCAGGGTTTACTCAAAAAATATTTACAAGTGATTAAGTTTGAAAATCAAATGAAAAATAATATTTAAAAGTATTAAAAATACTTAAAAATAAGTCATTTTAAACCTATTTAAAAATGTATCAAATAAATATTTTTTGATGATTTTTTTTTTATATTCTTAAAATATATGTGTTAAACAAGAAGTGTGTAGAAAATGAATGAAAAATGAATTAATTTGATGTGTTAAATAATTAAATGAAGTTGTGTAAAAAAATTGAAGGAAAATAGTGATAAAAAAATGTTTTGGCCCCCATGAGTGTTGAACTCGCGCCCTCTCTCTCACAACTCAAAAACTTAACCAACCAGACCACGCGCGTGGTCTGTTAATCTCTTGCAATGAATTGAATATATTTTGAATCAAGTTCCTAAGTTCAGTTTCAAAATTTAGCGCCAAGAACACAACCCCGAAATTGAATTTGAAAATTCTGAAAACTGGATTGTTTAGATCAAGTGAATAGCCTAACTTGCTCGATTTTCCACAAGGAACATGATGGTACCAATTAAATTCATTTATTTTCACTCTAAGATCATTAATTTTCTGATGAACATGAAGAACCCTAATTCTATGATTCAATCTGAAATCGTGTATGTGCAAGATAAATAGCAATTGATTGAGGGTTAATGATCCTCATGTGTGCAGAAATGAGATGGTATGTTCATATTTCATTCATGATGCATGATTCATAGAGTTTGAAGTTCAAGTAGCTTACCTTCAAAAACGGCAAAAGTGAGAATCGAATTCTACAAATGAGGAGTTCCAGTTGTTGTTTCTTGATCTGAACACCTTCAGTGGACCTTATGGAACATGTTTGGATGCCTGGAACAATTTGAAAACCTCTTGATCAATCCATGGTACTCGATCTGCAGTATGGCTCAAGTGAGGATCAAGCTTAGTGATTTTGGTGTTTCAGATCATGTATGATGGTTGGAACAGTTCATATGAAGTATATGGATGATGTTTAGAAGGTTAGTTTGGACAGAATTTGCTTGGTATGGATTTTGGCATGATAAGGCTAGTGTTATGCATATTTGGAGGTGAGATGATGATTCTGAGTTTTGGGATGATTTGAGGTGTGTGAATGGTTCAAACACATCATGTATGATGTTTATGAGATGTTAGAATCATTACTTTGGCCAGAACTTCAAGGGTTTGGGGGTTGGGATTTCTTCCTCACTTTGAAACTTAAAACTTGCAATTCAAGAAAGAAAGAGAAAACCTATCTTTTGTGAGGTTTTGGTGTGATTTGCAATGAAGTAATGACCTCTATTTATAGGCCAAACTTTCTGAACTCAGAGCTTTGCAACTTGCTTCAAAGTTTGATGATTTGGCTTAAGGGATAGAAAGGAATCTTTCACATTTAATGCATATGGTTAAAAGTAACTAAACCATGGTTATTTCTCTAAGCTTCTTATCTCTTTCCATTCTGATCTCAAACCAGAAATATCTTTCAATTATTGCCTCTATGTGTCATCAATTGGATCATTTGGTAGAATAGTGCATAACTTTGGTAAAAATGGCTTGTAATTTCATGCATAATGGTCACTAATGGCAAAATTCAAAACCATAGCTACACTCCATGTTTTTTCATGCTCTTGGACATTTTGGAAAGCTCATGTTGTGTACTTCAAAACCCTAGTTGGAAGTTTCTTCAAGACCTTTAAGGAAATGGGTGAAAAAGATCCATGAACTTTGAGAAAAATGAAGTTTCAAGTGAAATTTTCCAAAGATGCCAACTTTGAAGCTCCATATCTCTTAAATGGTTGATCTTATGGAAAAAATTTATATGTGACAAAGTTGTTCATTGGATCAAAATCTACAACTTTCATGTTGGAAGTTTTTTTCAGTTTGTAGGTGAAATTTTGAGAAATTCCCCTCCAAAGTTTGGAAAAAACCATGAAAAACACTTAGAAATTTTTCTAAGTATGAAAAGTCAAACTTTGACTTTTTGATTCTTGATTGATTTTCTTGATTTTTCTTGATCAAATGACTTCATATATCATATATTGATGATTCAAAACTTCAAAAGTCATGGTTGACCAAAATTCCCAAAAGTCAAAGGTGTTCTTGTACAGTTGACTTTTTCAGACGAATCGCGTTTCTGGAGATTTCCAATGAAACAGGCTATCCTCACCAAATGAATGGTATGAATGGATCACATTGAAGCATTAGAGGTTATTGAGCCATGGTTTGAGTTGTGGCACCATGTCCTGATTAAAAAGTCAGTTATTCAGTGAATTAGGTCAAAAACCCTAATTGTCGACCAGATGAAATTGATGATTGTAGGTCTTGAATTGAGATGTAATTTCCATTGGATTTTGTCATAGGGATTATTTGAGGATGATTGAAACTTTTGATTGACTTCCTGGGGATTTTTAGGGTTTCCCAAATGTGATCCCTGATTTCAGTCCCTGATAGTTCAAAACCCTAATTCTGATGATTTGAAATTTCACTGTTGATCAATCCTTGTGTAGGAGATGTCTTGAGCCAATGGATTAGGTCAAAATGATGCACTTGGGGTCTTGAAGTCATGTCCCAAGTCATTAGGTCAAATCCTGAGCAAAAGTCAGGAGTATGCTATCTTTAGTCAAAACCCTAATCTAGTTGGTTCAGAGCCTTTGAGCTTGTTGAAATGAATCTGAGGACCAAATGTTGATTGTTGATGAAGATGATTCATTTGAGATGAAGGGAGAACAAAACCCTAATTGATTTGTTACTTGTACTGATGAGTGATTTCTTGATTAAATCCTGCTGAGTCACAAGTAACAAACACAAGCTATGCAACTTGTTAGAGATGCAGATGATGTATATGCAATGATATGAGGTGGTATCTTAGGTCAAAAATTGGGGTATGACACATATCATGGAAGAAACGAGTCTAATGCTGTTCACAGTCAGAAGGGCCGTGATAAGAATGATCATAACCAATCTGTTGGAGCTGTCCTCATCTCTACTCCAACATCTCAACAAGCTCCTAGACAAGAGTATCAACGCAAGACTGATAGACCAAGGAGGCAATTCACTAAAATTAACATGCCTCTATCTCAAGCTCTGCAACATCTGTTGAAAGCCAACCTGATCAACATAAGAGATCCTCCAAAGAGCGTCACCACTACATCTCCAAATTATGATCCTAATGCAAAATGCGTGTATCACTCCAATAGCCCTGGACACACTGTTGATAATTGTTGGGCATTGAAAAATAAGATCCAAGACATGATAGAGGCTGGCGAAATCGAGTTCGACGCACTAGAGACTCCTAATGTCATCACTGCTCCGATGCCAAAGCATGACAATACTGTTAATGCTATCATGGACACAATCCATGTCTATGATGTAAGAGATCTGTCAACTCCTCTCCCTGACATAAAGAGAAAGCTGCTGCGAGCTGGTTTATTTCCAGGCTGCGACCCTGACTGTTATTACTGTGCATTCCTACCTAATGGCTGTGAGAATCTGAAAAGAGGCATCCAAGGCTGGATGGATCGTGGCACCATCAGGTTTGAGAAGACTCCTTCCATTGAGGAGTTGTGTGAAGTTTTCTCCCGTGGTTTGAAGTTCGAAGATGTACCCGTCATTTCCAAAGTCCCGTTGAAGATCCCTACCAAGGCTCCTTTCAAGATTTCTTCTGAACCCCGTGTGGCTCCGATCGTTATCACTCAACCTGGTCCGATGCCATATTCTTCTGATAGGGCAGTCCCTTGGAATTATGGTGCCGAGGTCTATGTTCAAGGAGTTAAGCAAGAGCTTGAATCTGAGAAAGTTTTTGAAGATGCCAATCCTGATGTGGGTAATATCGCCGGAACTAGTAAAGTGACAATAAGTGGAAGAGTGTTTTCTCCAGAGATCTCTCTAAACACTGCTTCACTTGCTGCTACTATTATCCCAAGTGCTGATGATCGTGGTAAAAGACCACTGCATGAACCTGAGACTGTCACTGAAAATCCACCATCTGAAGAAACGAACGAATTCCTGAAGATCATTCGCAAGAGTGATTATGACATTGTTGAACAAATGGGGCATACTCCTTCTAAGATCTCTATGCTGTCACTCATGAGTTGTTCCAAAACTCACGCCAAAGCTATGATGAAGTTTCTAGAGGCTGCCCATGTGCCACAAGAGATTACTGTCACTCAACTCGAGAATTGTATTGCAAACCTGACGACAGATAATTACCTTGGGTTCTCTGATGCTGATCTGAGTCCTAGTGGGAAGAATCATAACAAGGCACTGCATATGTCCATTGAATGTGGTGGTACCACCCTGGCTCATGTACTGGTTGACAATGGCTCGTCTCTGAATATGCTACCTAAGTTGGTGCTGGACAAACTCAAAGTTGACGGAATTGAGTTGAAATCCAGTGATGTGATAGTAAAAGCTTACGATGGCACAATGAGTACTGTGTGTGGCGAAGTTGAGCTCCCGATCAGAGTAGGTTCCCAGACTTTCAATACTGTGTTCTATGTGATGGATATTCGTCCCGCCTATTCATGTCTACTTGGACGTCCTTGGATACATGGGGCAAATGCTGTGACTTCAACTCTCCATTAGAAACTGAAATACCCAGCGAAAGGCAAAATCGTCACTGTGTATGGTGAAGAAGAGTATGTGGTGAGCTTCATAGATGATACCAAGTATCTTGAATTCACTGGAGAAGCTTTTGAATCTCCCCGTATAGCGTACGAATTAGTCCCCCAAGTGGTTCCCGAGACTAAGCACGTCTACACTCCTCCTAAAGTTACTGGGGTTATTCCTGCAATGGCTTCTCTAAAAGATGCTAGGGCTGTGGTAGAAGAAGGTGGCTGCACCATCTGGGGGCAATTACCTGATATTCCATACAAATCCAACAAATGGGGTTTAGGCCGCACTGCTAAGGATCAGAAGGGAGAACAACATCCTCGTCCAGAAGGTTTGAAGCATCACTTCATCAGCAAGGGGCTCAATGCCATTGGAGAAGATGAAGATAATTACAATCTGGACAAGTGGATCTTCCCTACATCAGATAAAGGGCTGGACAACTGGAAGACTAAAGACATTGTTTCTATCTCCTATAGTCAGGAGTAATTGCCGTTCTTAGTTTTATTTCCTGCTTTCCTTTTTATTTCCAAGTTTAAATTATGTACTTCAATAAACAATAAACTCTACAACCGTGTGTCCTGCCCGAGGCACAATGGTCCATTGTTAGGGCTTGTCATTTCATAAGCATATTTTCATTCAATAAAACATTGGACGTTTCGTATTCAAATTGTGTGTTCGCTTTTATTTTCCTTTACTTTTATAGCTATGTGTTCTCACACACACCAATATGCACTGCAGATTCATATCCACTCTGGATCCTATTGATAACGACTCTGCTATTGCTAAATATGACTTTGAAAATCCGATCTACCAAGCTTAGGATGAAGGTGAGGAAGGTTGTGAAGTGCCTAGAGAACTTGCCAGATTACTAGAGCAAGAAGAGAAGACTATACAGCCGCACGAAGAGCCAATTGAGGTTGTGAACATAGGTACCGACGAAGAAAAGAAAGAGATCAAGATAGGGGCTGAATTAGAGGATACTGTCAAACAAAGACTAATTCAGATGTTACGAGACAATGTTGAGATCTTTGCTTGGTCCTATGAAGATATGCCTGGGCTCGATACTGATATTGTGGTTCATCGTCTACCTATCAAAGAAAACAGTCCTCCGGTTAAACAGAAGTTACGAAGAAGCAGACCTGACATGGCTCAGAAAATCAAAGAAGAGGTTGAGAAACAATTCAACGCTGGGTTCCTGAAAGTAGTGAGTTATCTGCCATGGATTGCCAACATAGTACCCGTGCCCAAGAAGGATGGAAAGGTCAGAATGTGTGTAGACTACAGAGATTTGAATCGAGCAAGCCCTAAAGATGATTTCCCACTACCGCATATTGACATTCTAGTTGATAGTACTGCACAATGCAAGGTTTTCTCTTTCATGGATGGTTTCTCAGGTTACAATCAGATTAAGATGGCACCCGAAGACATGGAGAAGACAACCTTCACTACGCCTTGGGGCACCTTTTGTTACAAGGTCATGCCATTTGGGTTGAAGAACGCGGGGGCAACGTACCAACGTGCAATGGTAGCTCTATTCCATGACATGATCCACAAAGAAATAAAGGTCTATGTTGACGATATGATTGCGAAGTCCAACACTGAAGAAGAACATCTAAACCATTTACAGAAGTTGTTTGATAGGTTGAAGAAGTACAAGCTGAGACTGAATCCGAACAAATGTACCTTTGGCGTAAGATCTGGTAAGCTGCTGGGTTTCGTTGTTAGTAGTAAAGGTATTGAAGTCGATCATGCAAAGGTAAAAGCTATACAAGAGATGCCTGCTCCGCGAAACGAGAAAGAAGTTAGAGGATTCCTGGGACGTATGAACTACATTGCTAGATTTATCTCCCATCTGACCGCTACTTGTGAGCCAATCTTCAAGTTACTGAGGAAAGATCAAGTAGTGAAATGGAACGACGAATGTCAAGAAGCCTTTGACAAGATAAAGAAGTACCTGCAAGAACCTCCGATCATGATACCACCTGCTGAAGGAAGACCTCTAATTATGTACTTAACAGTGTTAGAGAATTCGATGGGGTGCGTACTAGGGAAACATGACGAGTCTGGTCGAAAAGAGCATGCAATATACTACCTTAGCAAAAAGTTTACCGACTGTGAAACAAGATACTCACTGCTCGAGAAAACTTGCTGTGCTTTGGCATGGGCTGCTCGCCGACTGAGACAGTATATGTTGAACCATATCACTTTGTTGATTTCTAAAATGGATCCTATCAAGTACGTGTTCGAAAAACCCGCTCTCTCTGGACGAATAGCAAGATGGAAAATGATACTAACAGAATACGACATCCAATATACAACACAGAAAGCAATCAAAGGAAGTGTAGTGGCAGATCATTTGGCCCAACAAGCTGTAGACGACTATCAATCTATGAGTTTTGAATTCCCAGATGAAGATGTTATGCTTGTTACTGACTATGAACAACCTGGCCCGGATGAAGGACCTGAACCAGGATCCCGATGGACTATGGTTTTTGATGGAGCTTCGAATGCACTTGGTAATGGTATTGGCGCTGTAATTGTCTCTCCCGCAGGTGGACACACCCCGTTCACAGCAAGACTATGTTTCGACTGTACCAACAACATGGCTGAGTATGAAGCATGTATCTTGGGACTCAGAGCTGCTATCGATCTAAGAATCAAGTTCTTGGAAGTATATGGGGATTCAGCCTTAGTAATCAGTCAGATCAAAGGAGAATGGGACACGAAGCATCCTAATCTTATGCCTTATAAAGATTTGGTGCTATCTTTAATTCCACACTTCGAAGAGATTACTTTTGAACATATTCCCCGAGAAGAGAATCAACTGGCAGACGCATTAGCTACTATGTCATCCATGTTCAAGGTCAGATGGGACAACGAGGCTCCTATAGTTATTATTGAAAGATATGACGAACCAGCATATTGTTACGAGATAGTTACTCACGAGGTTGAGGAAAAGCCATGGTTTCACGAAGTAAAAAGATACCTCGAGACTCAAGAGTATCCTGAAGGGGAATCTATCAATGACAAGAAGTTCTTAAGAAGGTTCGCATCCAAGTTTTTCCTGAGCAATGGGACCTTATACAAACGTAATCATGATTCAACTTTGCTTCGTTGTGTGAACAAGAAGGAAGCAGAGAAGATCATGGAGGACATGCATGATGGCACTTTTGGAACCCATTCTAGTGGACATACTATGGCTAAAAAGATTCTGAGAGCAGGTTACTACTGGTCCACTATGGAGACTGACTGCCACCAACATTCAAGAACTTGCCACAAGTGTCAGATATACGCCGACAAAGTACATGTGCCTCCTGTTCCTCTAAATGTGCTGACCACTCCTTGGCCTTTTGCAATGTGGGGCATTGATATGATCGGAGAAATTAAACCTACCGCTTCCAATGGACACCGTTTCATCCTAGTAGCCATTAACTACTTTACCAAATGGGTAGAAGCTGCTTCATTTGCTTCTGTAACTAAGAATGTGGTGGCTCGATTTATTAGGCACAATCTCATCTGTCGGTATGGCATCCCCGAGAGGATTATCACTGATAATGGTACCAATTTGAATAACAAGATGATCACTGAGCTCTGCACACAGTTCAACATCAAACACCACAACTCTTCTCCATATAGACCAAAGATGAATGGGGATGTGGAAGCCGCCAACAAGAACATAAAGAAAATTGTACAGAAAATGACTGTGACTTATAAGGATTGGCACGAGATGTTACCGTTTGCTCTTCACGGTTATCGTGCACGTACATCGATTGGGGCAACCCCGTTCTCATTAGTCTATGGCATAGAGGCTGTGCTACCGATCGAAGTTCAGATTCCATCCTTAAGGATCCTGAAAGAGGCAGACCTAGACGAAGATGAATGGATTCAAACTCGACTGGATCAGATAAACCTGATTGACGAAAAGAGGCTTGCGGCTGTTTGTCATGGGCAATTGTACCAGAAGCGTATGATCAAGGCATTTAACAAAAGAGTCAAACAACAAGTTTATCAGGCCGGTGACTTGGTCATAAAGAGGATTATTCTACCACAAGGTGATCCCAAGGGCAAGTGGACTCCCACCTATGAGGGACCATTTGTAATCAAGAAGATCTTTTCCGGAGGAGCCATGATACTCACTACTATGGACGGAGAAGACTTTCCACAGCCTGTGAACACAGACATAGTCAAAAAATACTACGCATAAATATGACCCGCTAGGTCGACGTACCTAGGCAAAAGTAAGGGCATCCCGGCAAACCAAAAGGGTTTGGGCAAAAATTAGGGATATATATAAAAAATGTACACCCGGCAAGTTGAAAACCCGAAAGGGCGACTTGGGCAAAAAAGGGTATCCTGCTAGACCGAAAACCTGAAAGGGCGGCCTAGGCAAAAGTTAGGGATAAAGCGTACGACTATGTCTCGTTAAAGTTGCTCATCAATCAGATATATCTACAACATCAAGTTCAAAGGGCTCAGATCAATTCAATCATCTTCCTCCGACAAGCAAGGGATGAGATGCTCGAAGACATAATAGCAATAGCAGAATTGAAACTCAATAGGATTGTTTCCACATAGCTAGTTTTCTTTTTCTGTACCTTTTTTCGAAAAAACACACGATGTGTTCTTTATTTCTGCCTATTCATGGCTTTCTTAATACAAGTTATTTTCTCTCTATCGAGCTTTCATTTTTCTCTTTTTCGAATATGCAAACGTCCAATGATAATGTTGAATGAACATATGCATATGAACATAATTGTCATCTATCTTTTCTGTCATAAAGGTATCTATTAGTTCATTAGATAGGAAAGGCAAAGAGACAATGTCCAAAGTAATCCAGAAATCCTCCTTCAAAGTCAATAATCTGAAGGAATCCCCACAGAGTATTCATTAAGAAGATATCTTCAATGTTCTCAACAAAAACCATAGTTCCCCAACAGAATCTAATCCCCAATCAGGGAACATCAAGTTACTGATCATCCCCAAGCAGAAATCATAAACCCCAAGCTGAGTATCATTAAGACAAGATCAGACAACAAAATTACAAGGGTATGGAGATTTAGTCTCTTAATCAAGACAACATAAATCATAAACATATTCATACATCGCATACATACTGAACTCACGCACAACATACAAAGTTTCTCATTTATTTTGAGGAACTCATTACATAATACATGCATCATGACATTGCATAAAGACTAACTATACCTATTGCAGGATACAGGTACCGACAAATGAACGAAATCTCCAACTTTCCAAGATCTAATTCGGTTACTACGAACGGCACTGACACGGTCAACTCTCAGAGGTCTAATTCTATCATCACGAACGGTGTAGACACGATCATTGACCTTCCCAGTCTAATTCAGTTACTACGAACAGTGCTGACACGACAAGAGAATCTAATTCTATCATCACGAACGATGTAGACAAGATTATCTCTCCAAGATCTAATTCGGTTACTACGAACGATGCTGACACGATCGACCTTTAAAGAGATCTAATTCTATCATCACGAACGGTATAGACACGATCATCTTTCCGAGATCTAATTCAGGTATTACGAACGATACTGACACGATCAAATCTCAGAGATCTAATTCCATCATCACGAACGATGTGGACACGATCAACTGCTTCTAAAGTCTAATTCGGTTACTACGAACGGTGCTGACATGACAAGAGAATCTAATTCTATCATCACAAACGGTGTAGACACGATTATCTTTCAAATATCTAATTCATTTACTACGAACAGTAATGACCCAATCAACACTCAGACAACTACTTCTCAAAACACTTCAAACATAGTCTAATACATGCTCAACTGGATGGCGTCTTCAAGCCCATCTCTGACAAAAGTCCCTACATCATCAGCTAGGGCAAATTCCTGGGTATTCTAGTGTTCAATCCTCTTCTACCTTCAGATTCCGACTGGTATACAAACCACTTTACATCTTCAGGTTTAAGATAATTGAACAGGGGCAGCTGTCATACCCCAAAATTTGCCCATACAATTTCTCTTATACAAATTCAAATCAATACACAAAGCTCCAAGACATACTCTCCTGTATAAAACTTAGAAACTAAGGTTTGGTTTACCCAAAGGAAAGTCAGTGAACCAATGACTCCAAGGCATCTCATATGGCTCAATATAGCTCCCATCATCTCCATGACAAATATCAAATCTCATCTCAAAAGATTGGTCACTCAATTGTTCAAAAAAATCAACAGACGATTAGGTAAACCTATAAGTCAACTGTGGTCAAAGTAAAGTCAAAACTCCTGATTTTTTGTCAAGATCCTCATATTGAAGTATCATTCACCATTTGATTAAAAATTGATCATGGTCCATCAAGGAAAGATAAAAAATCAACAAATCAAAAAGTTTCTAAATTAGGGTTTTGTATAGGAAAAGTCAACTGAACTTTGACCAGCCATAACTCCCACATGGAGCATCAGAAATTTTCCATCCAAAGCTCATTATGAAGGAAATTTGATTCTCTACAATTTTGTCTCTCACATGCCAAGTCTAAAAATGCTTCATTTGAGAGGTATGGACCAAAACATTATAGGTCCTTTTCAAAAGTCAACAAAAAGACACTTTTTTCAAAAGGACATAAAATGAGCATGGGAAATAATTTTGATGTGAGACCAAAGACACTGGTTACAGGACTCTCCAAGGTTTCTAAAAAGTCTTAGATCATTTCCATACCCCAGCAAATGAGAGAGATAGGCCTTGTCAAAGTTGGACTATTTTGGAGGGAAAAGTGTGAAGGAGTTTGAATTCTTTTTCTAATGGGCCTACATTTCTAAGATCCAAACTTGTTCCTTATGACATTGAGAAGCCCAAATCCATTTGCCACGAAATTTTGACCAATATTTGATTTTTTATTGAATTTATATTCATTAAAATATAATTTAAGTCAATTAAATCAAAGACATTTGAGAAAATTTGATTTAATTATATTTTCCAATCAATTCAATCAATAATTAAACACAATATTTGATTCAATTTCGTGCATAAAGGATTGAAAAGAGATTGAGTCATTTAAAGACAAAATTAGAAAGAACATGAAGAAAATTTCAATCAAATTTTTCTAATGGAAATCAAAGATTCAATTAGATTTTCTCCAAGATTAGTAACCCTAATTCATCTTCTATAAGTACCCAAGCAATGTAGATCACAAGGGTTCACGAATTCTGCAGTTTGAAGACCTAATCCGAGCTTCAAAAATCAAAGAAAATCTCAAATTCGAATTCGAGATACAAGGCAATTCAACCAGTTCTGAGCATTGCTACACACTCCCTGAGGATCACTGAAGGTGTTTGAACGATCGCACGACATCAACAACCCCAGAACTACCTCCATTAAGCCAAGGTTTGTCTTGAATGTTCTTGATTCGGTTTGCATAATTCATGATTCATAAGCGTGTTTTAATTGCATATAATTGTTTGGAGTGATGTTCTGATGCTTTCTGGATATTTAATTGCAATTCGGTGCGTGTTTGCCATAAATGCCATAGTTAGGGTTTTCCAAGCTTTCTTGGGGTTTTCGTTTACAGGTAAAATTGGCCTCAATTAGTGGCATGAGTGAATCGTGAGGTCTGGACGAACGTATCCATGGCCTCGCGAAGAATTTTTATTGTGTTTTGCTTGGAATCGTAAACCCAGATCTGTAGCAACGGACATCGTCCGTAGGTAAAGCGTTTTTGCAGGTTTTAGACGACGGGGGAGGTTGAAGACGATCACGTGTCTTCCCTCCATTGGCCAATTCACGCGCGCGTTGGGATTTCAAAAATCCTTTGATTCGGTGCATTAAGACCCATGGATTTCCATACGCCCTCGCTCCACTTTCCATCAGATGTGCTTCCCATCAGATCCAACGCGCCAGATCCGCAGGTCCACCATGCTCCACACGCGTGAGCCACACAGGATAAAAAGATAAGAATTTTTCAATTTTTTTTATTTTTAATTACACAAAACCTATTTATTTTATATATTATATATATATATATATATATATATATATATATATATATATATATATATATATATATATTATTTCAATTTTTTTTTATTATAAAAACCATTATATTTGATTTTCAAAAACTTTTTCTATTATAATTGATAATTCATTTATTTTATTTATTTTCATTTATCTTATTTATTTATTTCTTATATTATATTTAATTATTTATTTATTCAAAATTCATATTTATTTTGTTTTAACTCTAAAAAATTCTTAAAAAATACCCGTATGCTCGATTTTACTTTCTCTTTCCGATTTAATTAATTAGGTCGCGAGACCAATAATTAATTAAATCCTTTGTATTTTCTTATTTAATTCATACCCTAATCAGGGTTTACGAAGATCATTCCATACACTGAGATATTTATTTTCTGTGCCTCTTCAGGGTTGACCATTCAAGTAAATCCCGACTATGCGCCTGATCAAAATCCAAAGCTAAGTGTTCTATTTATTTTGAAAAGTCTATTTTGTTTCCTTTTAATTAGGGTTTGCCTTTAAATAATCTTGCCTACATTCACTTTTCTGCCTTTGCCATTTTTCAGGGTTAACCCCGAGGTTTCCTCCGAATGCCAACCATATCAGATCAAATCAAAAGATAAGTATTCTTTTCTATTCTAAATACTTGTTTATTAGGCTTTATTTTATTTATTAAATTAGGGTTAACCCTAATTGACCACTGAACCGATAATGCACTCACTATATTTTGCCTTCTTATTTTTCCCGCCTTTTCAGGGTTTGTCAATTGCCAAAGCGTCGATTATCGGTAACCCTAAACCCTAACCTCAATTATATTATTACTTGTTTCAAACCCATTTATTTTATCCCGCTGGTTTCAATTCCCCTCTCCTCCGCTGGTTACAATTTCCCTTCCCCGTTATTACTGTTTATATTAAACTGCGTGGTTAGTAATTCTAGGGAGTGCAACTTGTTAACTGAATTAGCTGAAGGATAGAAAAACACTTAGAAAGGGGGGGTTTGAATAAGTGTAGCTTTAAAAACTTGACAGATAAAAATAAATTGCACAGTTATTTTTATCCTGGTTCGTTGTTAACTAAACTACTCCAGTCCACCCCCGCAGAGATGATTTACCTCAACTGAGGATTTAATCCACTAATCGCACGGATTACAATGGTTTTCCACTTAGTCAGCAACTAAGTCTTCCAGAGTCTTCTGATCACACACTGATCACTCCAGGAACAACTGCTTAGATACCCTCTAAGACTTTTCTAGAGTATACTGATCCACACGATCACTCTAGTTACAACCTGCTTAGATAACCTCTAAGACTTCCTAGAGTATTCTGATCCACACGATCACTCTAGTTCCTTACAACTTAATGTAATCAATTCTAAGAGTATTACAATTGCTTCTTAAAAGCGATAATCACAAACTGTGATATTTCTCTTAACGTTTAAGCTTAATCTCACTAATATATTACAACAGCAATGTAGTGAGCTTTGATGAAGATGAAGATTCTGAGCTTTGAATTTGAACAGAGTTTCAGCAAGTTAATAGGCGTTGTTTTGGTGCGGAATCGTTAACCTTGCTTCACATCAGAACTTCATATTTATAGGCGTTGGAGAAGATGACCGTTGAGTGCATTTAATGCTTTGCGTGTTCCGTACAGCATCGCATTTAATGTTATACGCTTTTGTCAACTACCTCGAGCCTTGTTCACGCTGTGTCTACTGACGTAGCCTTTAATAGCTTTTAACGTTCCTTTTGTCAGTCAGCGTAGCTTGCCACTTGTACTTCCTTCTGATCTGATGTTTGTGAATACAACGTTTGAATATCATCAGAGTCAAACAGCTTGGTGCAAAGCATCTTCTGATCTTCTGACCTTGAAGTGCTTCTGAGCGTGATACCATCAGAACTTCAGTGCTTCTGTTCTCTTGTTCTTCTGATGCTTCCATAGACCCATGTTCTGATTCTGCTTCGACCATCTTCTGATGTCTTGCCAGACCATGTTCTGATGTTGCATGCTGAACCCTTTGAGACAAAGCTTCTGAGCGCTGAATTATGCATACTCTTTATATATTTCCTGAAAAGGAAATTGCATTGGATTAGAGTACCATATTATCTTAAGCAAAATTCATATTATTGTTATCATCAAAACTAAGATAATTGATCAGAACAAATCTTGTTCTAACATTAGCATCACTTAAATTTACAAGATAAATATCTGAAACTGATCACGTGATTGGTGCACACACGCACACTTCTGGGGTAACCTCTCTGTTGCCTGTTGCCTTGTTGCCTGTTGCCTTGTGTTTTTTTGCAGAATAGTCAGTCCCTCAAATACGAGGATACCTCATCCATGTTGCCTTGATTAAAGATCATGGTCCCTAATGATGCTGCCTTCGATACACTAAAAATGATCTCGACCCTCGGAAGATGCCTACGAAAAGGCTGAGGTATCCTCTGGTTGCCTAAACGAAAGGCTATTCTGATCCTTCCCTTAGACTACCTGTCTCTCTATGGCATGGGTCAGTCTTATGGCGAACGATAATGAGATGTCCCGTTTACATCCAAACGAAAGGATTCCTGCCCTCTCATGGCATGGATAGACCCTTTCATCCTGAAAGGCTAAAAGAAACTTATCATCTAAGTTTGAGGTAATTGCCCCTAATTGCTTTGCCTTGCTCTAAAATTTTTATATTCTTTCTCATAATCCTTCAAAAGGGCTACGCTCATTTACGATCTAAAGTCCCTATTCTTTTTCTTCTACACTTATTTTCAAACAAAGAGCAAAGCAATTAAGAGCCCATGGAAAACCATGGATGCAAAGGGTGCCTTACACCTTCCCTTTGCATAATTACCCCCCGAACCCTATTTTATTTAAAAGGTTTTTCCTGTTTCTTTTAGCCTTTCTAACTTGTTTGGATAAAATAAAAGTCGGTGGCGACTCTTGCTTAACCACAACATTTCGATTATAAAAGTCAGTTCACCGTATTACAATAAGCATCAAGGTAGTAAAAATAATCGGAAATCCAAACCTAAGCGGTCATTTACGCCATTGCACATACCACTGTCTCAAGTTCTGCAACAACTGCTCAATCAGAACTTGATAACTCTATTGCCTCCATATTCAGTTCCTACCAATCCTGCTCCTGGGTACAAGTATAATGCAAGATGTGCTTATCATTCGAACAGCCCTGGTCATGATACTGAAGATTGTGGACCGTTGAAGCATAGGATTCAAGACTTAATTGACGACGAGATCATTAACTTTAACTCACCTGAGAAGCCTCGTATGGCTAATGCTATGTACAACCAGAAAGGTCGCAATGAACACGACCTACCTGTTAAAGCAGTTCCACAACAACGAAGCAAGCCAGGTGCACCGAGGCGTCAGTTTACAAAGATCAATATGTCGCTGGCTCAGGTATTGCAACATCTGCTGAAGGCAAACTTGATTACTGTAAGGGATCCTCCAGTGAAGCCCAACACTTCCGCTCCTAGCTATAAGCCCAATGCGAGGTGCGCATATCATTCCAATAGCCCTGGACATGATACGAATGATTGTTGGTCATTGAAGAATAAGATCCAAGATATGATTGATGCTCAGGAAATCGAATTCAACCCTCCCGAGACTCCTGTAGTGATCACTGCTCCCATGCCTAATCACGACAAGACTGATTAATGTCTAGAAGGATGGACTTTTAAATCATTAGACTTATTTTCATGCGCAATTTCTATTCTGTTTGTTTAAACATTCGACTTATGATAGACATTATCTGTTTTAATAATCATCATCAGTGCATTGCATATGTTTGTCTTGAATAAATTATTTCACTATCACTCATTTAAATTGTGTCCTTACTTTGCATATGTTTGTGATATTCAACTCCTGCTAAGCTATAAGCCTTTAAAGGGAGGATGACGAAAAAGATGCCGCAACTTCATACAGTATGCTTTTGAACGGACTATGCTGACGATGTACAGGCATTGTTTCAATTCCTAAACAGTGGAGATATAAGGATGTTAATCCCTCGTCAACCCCTTTGAGCCTAAGGTGTAGGAGTTTTTCTTTCACGTGCAAATTGAAACCTTTTAATTATAACCTGGGGCAGGTTAGTTACTCAGTTAACTCAATTATACTAGCTGCTGTTTACACAAATAAGGATGGGTTCCCGTAACCATTAAATCAGGCAGTCAACGTCTATCAAAAGAAAAAAGCTATTAAGTCAAAACCTATGAAGGAGACTTATAAAAAATTGAAACATCCCGCTGACTGTAATCTCAAGATAAACAGTTCAGGCAAAAGTTAGGGGATAACAAAGTAAAAAAGGAGGTTGCTAAAAATCCTCGACAAAAGAAAACAATTCAAAAGAGGTCACTGCAAATCCTCGACAAAAAGAAAAATACAAAAAGGATGTATGTCTGTCCAGATAAAGTGTCAGTGCTTTAACCATCACAAAATGTCAATATTACAAAGCTCTTCTAGAACTTAAACGCAAAGTTAACTGAGCATAGGATCGAAGAACATCACGAAGATTGAGAAAGGTACAAATAAACTTTGAGCCTTTATCCCTTGTTTCTTAAACCGTGAACCAAGCCATGTTACAACCCTTGAAAGTCCTAACTGAAGCATGGTTAGTTCGAAAGCATACTGTCACCAAAAAGGTATCCTGACTCCTTAAGGTTTGCCATAAAAGCTGGGTTGATATCTCTTTTTACAAACATCACATTTTATAAACATCACGCTTTTTACATCTTTTGTTTTAATGCTTTCAAAAAATCAAGACAGACATACGCATTGCATCTCATGAATTCATTATTAAACATATTTTGCTACATACTTTCAAATGTTAGCAACAGGAAGAATTTGCAAAGGGTACAACTAATGACTAAAAAATATCCCGACAGACAAAATCACTTCAAAAGCAATGTCTCCTACGTATACAAGGGGTATGACATGTTTTTTCCAATCAATCTGGGGCAATCAGGTCAAGATTCTGAGAATCTCTCAAGAATGCCAATAAATTTGGGGCAATCAGGTCAAAATTCCGAGAATCTCTCAAATAATACAAATCAATCAGGAGCATGCACCCAAGTGGGTCTGAAGCTACCTCTCGATCAATCAGGGGCATCATCCTTAGTTTATGATTACTAGGGGCATGTCACCCATAGTACACACCTCATAAAGTCCTCGCGAGGAGAATCTCTTCAAATTTACTAAATAGTAGAGGCAAAGCTGTGCAAAACCTGTTTGACACTTCAACAAACATTCATTACAAATCCAGGAATGGCAGTTACTATAATACTGAGGGCAACGTTCAAAGCATCCATGCCTTCTCACAGTGTCGGTTTCACAGGATCATATCCCCACAGAGTAGTCCTCGAGAAGATATCTTCAAATGTTCTCTTCCCAACAGAGATTTAGCTTCCTAACAGAGTTTACATCTTCGACACTGCCAGTTCCCCGATACTTTTCTTTTCTCCATACAGGGTTATTCATCTCTCTTATCCCTGGTCAGGGTACGTCCAGATCAATCATTAAAATTGATTTCATCCCCAAGCAGAAGTCAAAGATCCCCAGCTGAGTATCCTCGAGCATGGAGCGGGAGTTCCTACTAAAACAGAAGACTTATACTCTGTATTATTCACAACAGTCAGGGATTTATTTTCCCTGCCAGACTATTCTATGATTTACTATCATCGTCGACAATATGTTGCATACATACATCATTCATAATCAATCATTACACAAATACATACCATGCATCATGACATTGCATGCTTCTAACTTTGTTTTTCAGGTAAGCTCCCGAGCGGAAGAATATCATCAAAATCAAATTTTCTTCTCCAAAAGCAATCTGGACGAATATTCGTTCTGATAATCATTCATATCAAACTCTCATCACATTAGTCCCCTGGCAGTGAAATATCACATTAGTCCCCTGGCAATGATATGTTACATCAGTCCCCTGGCTGTAACCAAAATCTACTCCTATCATGTTAGTCCCCTGGCGATGATATACAACTACAACTTATTACATTGGTCTCCGAGCAGTATTAAGTTATCTCCCTATCATGTTAGTCCCCCGGCAATGATATATCTACATCAGTCCCCTGGCAGTAATTAAAATCCTTCTCATCATGTTAGTCCCCTGGCGGTGATCAGCTGGCCCTTATCATATTAGTCCCCTGGCAATGATATCTACATCAGTCCCCTGGTGTAGCAACCTGCCTTAAAATTGAAGGTTTTAGAGTCGCCACCTATTCTGAAGGGCGAATAGGAAACCCTACGCAGTTTAGAGATCGGGGTAAGTTATTATAATCAGGTCGAGGGAAGGTGTTAGGCACCCTCAACCCTTTCCTAAGGTTTTATATTCAAGGTAAAGGTTTTATGGCTAAAATTTAGATTTAATAGCTAAGGAAATGAATAGGGAAAAAATTGAGATTTGAACTGAATGGAGGTTTTAGGGAAGGGGACTCGCCTTGGTTATCCAAGTGCCTACGTATCTCCTTAGGGAGAATCAGAGTCAACGTAGTTCGGGCACAAGGTTGTACGCCTTAGAATTTAATATGGAGGTGTTTGAAGGCTTTTTGAATGGCCTATCATAGTTTTGAAATTTGATCTGAAAGGCGTTTTGAATTGCCTAGGATAAAAATCCGTAGTGTCGTGGTTTAGTGTGTTTTATATGTTTTAATGTTTGGGCGTACAACCCTGATTTGATATGGCACCGTTAGATGCGATGATCAATAGATTTGATCAGTATAGCTAACGGATTAAGGGGCATTGCTGGTTACTCAGATCGATAGATTGATCGTCGCGGGCAGCAAATTAAATGTATTTTAAATTTTATGTATTTTTCATCTCTTGTCTAATGCGACTAATAGATTTAGTCGGGTCGAGGAGAGAATTAATTAATGGGTTAATGTTTTGCCAAATGGGCAATGGGATTGGACAAACCCTAATGCCTAACCTTTATAGGGTTTTTGTGATTTAAAGTAATTAAAAGTTAATTAGAATTAATTAAATCGGATTAATCGGGGAAATAATCAGGAAAATAATCGGGACAATCCTAATGTTAATTATAGTCCTAATCTTAATTATATTATGTTATTGATTTAATTCTAAACCAAATTATATATACAAAATATTAGACTTAATTCTATAATCATGTACATAATATATAAAAATAAAAGGAATGATAAAACCTGGGCTTTTATTGCGTGTGGTGAGAATGAAAGTCCTTAGTATGCTCCTTCACATTGGTACGTCGGATCCAGGACATTCGTGATCTTGATGGCTGGATGGAGAGGGTATACTGTGGTCTCCTGCTGAGGCTACGCACGGGATCAAGAAACACGTAATTCACCAAAAATATAACGTTGGGAGTGGGAACCGAACCCACTCCCTCTATGTCATGCACGTTTGCTCTTACCACGTGGGCCCCTGTGCTACGTTTTTTTGCTGGTGTTGGTGAGTGTCTTCGTTTTTCTTCTCAAATCTTCCACCCAGTGAAAACAACCTGATAAACATAACTCATCTTCTCTTCTTCCTTTTTTCTTTTTTCTTTCTCTTATTAGACCCTCACACACTAATCGATGAAAACCTGCAGCAAATTTCAAACGAATGCCGGAAGTGATCGGGAACAGAGAGTGACTACGCGAATGAGTTTGAAGCCCACGGGAGTGATGACGGTGGCGGCGGATTTAGTGGCAGTGAGGTTGGTCTGCGACAGCGGTGGGAAGATTGTATTGTTGTTGCAATTTTGGTGGTGATGAGGATGGCGTTGTTGCGATTTTGGTGGTGATGAGGATGGCGTTGTTGCGCTGCCGTCGTGGTAACTGCGGCGGCTTGGGGTAGCTGGCTGCTGTGAGTTTATTGTTCGATCTCCCCTCTCCCCTTTTCTGAATTTGTTCCTTGATTAAATAGTATTAGGGTTGGATTTTAGTTTAGGGAAGATTTTATTCAGATTTGATTTTGTAATCTTATGATTGAAACAAAATTATATTTAGTTTCCTTTTATGATTTTGCTACAAATTTGACTTGATTGGTGTTTCACTGAAGATTTGTTTGTGATTGATTCTGGATTCATCTTCATGGGCCTGAGTTTACTTGCTAATGGCGGCGGCGGCTACGCTTAGGGTTTGTTCGATGAGACACGGCGTCTGCTGATCCGGTGATGAAGATGAACAGTGGCCGGGTTGGTTTGACCCGGTCCACTTCTTTGGTGACCCACATATTCCACATGGGCCCAGACTATTACAGACCTATTCTGGCCCAACACACACCATCACCTAATTATCTCAATAATAATAACATTAGTTAATAATACCACCCTAATAAAAATAACTAACGGTAATATTAATATTAATAATGCTTAATC
The DNA here is from genome assembly GCF_029867415.1 of Vicia villosa. Classification (NCBI taxonomy): domain Eukaryota; kingdom Viridiplantae; phylum Streptophyta; class Magnoliopsida; order Fabales; family Fabaceae; genus Vicia; species Vicia villosa. The sequence continues at coordinate 37,157,291 of NC_081183.1, read as the reverse complement.
CTAATAATATATAATAAAATATAATTAAAAATAATAAACCTATTAAAATTAATAATAATAGTTAGTACTAATAATATTCAAAAATAAAGATAATCCTAATAATAACTAACACTAATTAACAATAACAATAATTAATAATAATAAAAAATAATCACACCAAATATTAAAATTAATAACCAGTCAATACTAATTAATAATAGAAATGGTTAAAAATGATCAAATCAAATATTGAAATAGTCCGACAAAAAATCATAAGCTACATGATCAATTGTGAAACAGACTAAAAATCTCGAAGATGGCACAGATGTGTTAGATGACTAGGCTCCAGCACCTTCTAACTTTAACCCTCATTTTAACTCAGGATATTCTATAAGAACGCAGGTTTGACAATAGGAATGTCAAACCCCATGGTTCTTAATTTTGATCCTTGATGAATTAAAAGACATGAATTGACAGGGCAAATTTTGGGGTATGACACCTGGCAGTAATCAAAATTTTTCCAAGATCTAATTCAGTTACTACGAACGGTACTGACACGATCAACTCTCAGAGTTCTAATTCCATCATCACGAACGGTGTAGACACGATCATCTCTCCAAGATCTAATTGAGTTACTACGAATGGTACTGACACGATCAACCCTTAAGGATCTAATTCCATCATCACGAACGGTGTGGACACGATCAACCTTCCAAAGTCTAATTCAGTTACTACGAACGGTGCTGACACGACAAAAGATCTAATTCTATCATCACGAACGGTGTAGACACGATCATATCTCTGATCTAATTCAGTTACTACGAACGGTACTGACACGATCAACATTCAAAGATCTAATTCTATCATCACGAACGTGTAGACACGATCATCTTCCCAGATCTAATTCATTTACTACGAACGGTACTAACACGGTCAACTCTCAGAGATCTAATTCTATTATCACGAACGGTGTAGATATGATCATCCTTCCAAGATCTAATTCGGTAACCACGAACGGTACTGACACGGTCAAAGAAAGAGACAGACAAGATTTAATCATGACACTCAATTCAGAAAAGACCACGACAATAGAGTCACGACAACTGAGTCACGATAATGGAATCACGACAACTGAGTCACGATAATGGAATCACAACAACTGAGTCACAATAATAGAATCACGACAATTGAGTCACGATAATGGAATCACGACAACTGAGTCACGATAGTGGAGTCACGACAACTGAGTCACGATAATGGAATCACGACAATAGAGTCACGACAATGGAGTCACGAAAATGGAGTCACGACAATGAAGTCACGACAATGGAGTCACGACAATAGAGTCACATATCTAAATCCCGGTATTCATTTCAGAAACGATCATAACAATCGAATCAAGACAATACGACAATGGAGTCATGACAATAGAGTCACTAAAATCAATTCACTTCACACTCCTAACATCCAAATGGCATCTTTAAGCCCGTCTCATACACTTTTTCCAACACTTTGACGACATCTTTAAGCCCGTCTCCGGCAAAAGTCCCTGCTTCAGCCAAGGCAAATTCCTGGGTATTCTAGTGTTCAATCCTCTTCTACCTTCAGATTCCGACAGGCACACAAGCCAATCTACATCCTCAGGTATAACAAGACTGAACAGGGGCAGCTGTCATACCCCAAAATTTGCCCATCATATTTATTCATATTTCAGTCCATCTGATTTTCAAATGCTCAAGAAGGAAGCATGCAGTCTCTCTCCTAAACAACAGCCTCTAAACTAGGGTTTTGTATGTCTCAAAGTAAAATCAAGTTCTAAGACCTCAAATGGATCCCATGACCTCTCATATGCTTCAAAGGTTTCTCATGCCAAGTTTTAAGCTCTGATTCATAGGATTGCTTAGTCAACTGCTCAAATGATCAATAAGCGACTAGTTTGCCCTAAAAGTCAACTGTGGTCAAAGTACAGTCAAAATTCTTGATTTTTGGTCAACATACTCATTTTGAAGTATCATTCATAATTTGATCAAGGATTGATCATGATTCATCAAGAAAAGATCAGAAATCAACAAAACCTAAAGTTTCTAAATTAGGGTTTTCATAGGAGAAAGACAACTGAACTTTGACCAGACATAACTCCTACATGGAACATCAGAAATTTCCCATCCAAAGCTCATTTTAAAGGAAATTGAATTCTCTACAAATTTGCCTCTCACATGCCAAGTCTAAAAATGCTTCAATTGAGAGATATGGATCAAAACATTACAGGTCCTTTTAGAAGATCGCAAAAAGCTATTTTTTGTCAGGAGCCATATCATCAAGATAAAATCCTCAAATGGAAAAAAGCTTCCAAAGTGGCTTGTAGAGGACATCTTGAGGTTTCCAAAAAGTCCTAGAACTCTTCCATGTCTTAAAAATTGAGGGAGATATGCCTTGTCAAAGTTGGACAATTTTGAGTGAGAAAATGTGAAGTAAAAGGCTCCAAATTGGATTTTTTGTAAAGAGGCCCAACTTTTCATGATCCAATCTTGTTACCCAAGTTATTTAGAAGATCCAATCTGAATGCCACGAATTATTGAGTATTATTTGATTTTATTTGAATTTTTCATTCATTGAAAAATCAATTTAATCAAATATTTTGAAAGAAAATAGGAAAAGATTGGATTTGTTTTTGCTCCAATCAAATTAAATCATCATTTAAGTTCCATATTTGATTCAAATTCATGCTTATGTGGATTGGATTAAAAATATTGAGATTTTTTGCAAAGTTAGAAGGTTCCATACAAAATTTCCAATCAAAGATCCATCATGATAATAGGTGATTTAATAAGATTTCTTCCAAGATTGTTGACCTAGATCATTCCCATATAAATACATATAACATGCTATAAGTGGGGGACGAAATTTGGAGAAAGAAATAAGGATTTACGAGTGCAAAATTATCAAGAACTAGGGCAAATATGTGAGGCTCTCTCCTAGCATCCTCAAAGCCGAACACTTATCCCATTCCACTCCTGAAACATTGTAGAGTAAGTCCAGGTAGTTTTTGATACGTGATCATGCCTAAAACGCAAGCATCACAATCACCATATTCATGCATTTTTTCAAATTTTTGTATCTCACTATATTAGGGTGTTTTAATCCAAGCTAACTATTTCTTTGAGTTTGTAGCATGTTTTAGAGAAGGTTTCGATTGAGTGGTGGAAGTTTTAACGTGTGAAGCATTGTTTGCCATTTTTAGGGAAAGATACCTCCCTTCCTTCGTATTCGTGCTTACAGGTGTTTTCAAACCAAACAAGGATCAGATTCATGCTCAGGAGGGAATTTTAATAAGATCTGGGCTATTAGTGTGCGCGTTTGAATGGTTATTTTGCAGGGTTGATTTTTCATCAATTAGCTACGAAAAGCAATGTAGAATCCATAGCCAAATCGAAGCAATTTCGAAGCGGGATCGTAGCAAATTATCCCAGGCCAAACGCGACGAGGAAGATGATGATGTGGCGCATAGACTGTTTTTTATTCGTGGGTCAATACGCGCATGGGCCAGGCTGACAGGTTCTTTGACTTTTGACCATTCACGATTGTTTATATTATTTGCTTGTTTTTGTTTGTAGTAGAAACAACTGACAATTACAGCACAAGTGGTCAATGAAGGAGCTCCAGCACCCCAGCAACCTGGGATCGATTCCCAGCGCGTTACTACCCCTTGCTTGTATTTTTCTTCTTAATTTCTCTACAGGTTCACATGCGTTTCAAGCTCCAGGGCTCACCATATCCCCTCATCTCACAACCCTCAGATCAATCACACCCCAGATCCAACTCCCTGCAAGCTGATGGTCCACCATACTCCTTCAAGGCACCATTGCACCTGATCAGAGCTAAGTTCTTCTACATTTTTTTTATTTTATTTTTTATCACATGAATATGTTTTAATTTTTCCCTTTTATTTTTTTTATTTTCATCAAAACTTATTTTATATAAAAATTTTATTTTTTAAATAAATTCATAACTATTTAGTTTATTTAATCGAAAACTCGTTTTTCTCATAATATCAAAATTTCTTTTACAATAATAATTAAATTAAAGTTTTTAGTTAATAATTCTTTTTGGGCTAGTTAAATTTTTATGCCTTAAAACCCTGATTTTTATCATGATCACTAATCACTGTTATTGGTAGGTGTTGTTCATTAACCTTAGTCTAGGTTGTTAAACCATTATTAACTTCTGTCCCCTTTCAGGGTTTGTTTTTGCCTTACCCTTTTTTTGTTTGCCTCAATTATTACTGTTTTAATTTTTGATCTGCCACGTTATAATTGTTGAGAGCTTTAATGCACTAACGCGTTTTTCTTCTTTATGCCCAATTTTCAGGGTTGATCAAAGATCTTTCAGCCACGCGCCATCAGATCAAAAAGCTATGTTCTGATCAAAACGTTCAAAGATGTTTAAAACTAATTATTGATCCCTCTTATTCTTCTGCCTTTTAATTTCCGCATTCCTCTACAGGTTTTTATTGTAATCCCCGTCCCCGCAGGTGTTTATTGTAATAGTGTAGGACTATTAAACTGTTTTACCCTTCTGCTGTGGTTAGTAATCTTAGGAGTCAAGCCTTGAATTAACATAGCTCACTAATTACAAGATAAATAACTGAACTGAACTCACGTGATTGATGCACACACACACACACACACCTTTAGGGTAATCCCTCTCTTGCCTTGTTGCCTTATTTATCTGTTGCCTGTTGCCTCTAATTATACTAAATAATAGTCAAGTCCCTCGATTCCGAGGATACCTAAAGCAAGGTTGCCTAAGGAGATTGAAAATCATCTAGTCCCTCGAAGTTGCCTCGGTAAAAGATGATTGTCCCAGTTGCTAAGGTATCCTCGCATGATGCCTAAAAATATTAAATGACTATTATATCCTTCCCTTAGACTACCTGCCCTCTTTATGGCAAGGGACAGTCTTATGGCGAACGATCATTCTCGATGACCTGATACATCCAATTGAAAGACTTCCTGCCCTCTCATGGTATGGATAGACCCTTTCACCCGAAAGACTTAAAGAACAAGAAAGACAATCTTAGGGTAGGTGCTCTTAAATGCTTGCTCACATTCAAAACTCTCAAAATACTTTTCACACCTCCCTTTTCAAATACTTTTAAAATAAGGATACGCTTATTTACAAGCTAAAATCCTTAACGAAATCTTTCTACTATTCACACACGACACTTCAAACTTTTCAAACAAACAAACAAAAGAGCCAAGGAATTAAGAGCCCATGGATAACCATGGATGCAAAGGGTGCCTTACACCTTCCCTTTGTATAACCTACCCCCCAAACTCAAAATCTCTTTTAAAAGGTCTTTCTTGTTCTTTTTTCCTTTCCAATTGGATAAAATAAAAGTCGGTGGCGACTCTTGCTATCCGCAACATTTCTTTAAAGTCAGTTCACCGTATTTCAAACTCCAACAGTTTGGTTGTTATGAGAAATTGAAGAAGAAAACTGGATTGTTGAAGAGTGAATGATTGAAGGTGAAGATTGTTTAATGTTATGATATTGTATGAAGTGAGGTAACGGTATGGTTTTTACTCTGTTTGTAATCTTAAAAGTGTTGCAGCAGAAAAATTGAGATTAAGCTATTGATTAACTTACCTCACAAAGCAGGAGTTGCCACCGAACTTTATTGTTTCCAAAGGAAAGCAAAAATATTGATAAAACCCAACAAAAGAAAAGATTTGGATACGGTGGTTAGTTATGCAAGGGGAAGGTATTAGAACCTCTCACATATGTGGTACTCCACAGGAACCTTTTAAAAATCTGCGTTTTAGGCTAAAGAGGTATGTTTACAAAAAGATTGGGGAGATGGGAAAAAAGGTGTTTTATTATTTTAGTATGCTCGGTAGGACTTCAAAGCTTGTGCTTACATATCACTTATGTGCAATAGGGAAGTCAGAGCATTTGTAGTTCTGCTAAAAAAGAATCACGGAGGTTTGTTTTATTTGATTTTAATGAAAAAGAAATTTCGTCGCTTTCGAGTGGAAAACACCATTTGTCATCCACAAGTATGAGGGAGTGCGTATTTGCATCATCTTGATATGGAGAGCTTTACATGGATTTAATCAACAAACATGTCTTACATTCAAGTGGAAAATATCAACAACTGCAACCTCAACTCTTAAGGGCTTAGGGTTTGCATCACTGCAAGTATTGGACTAATGTTCTTCCTTTCTAAAAAAGTTTTAAAAAGAAAAAGTGCACAAAGGAAAAAAAATAAATTTTGATGATGTTGGTTTTTTTTTATGTTTATGAAAGTGTTTGAATATGATTAATTGTTTTAGCATTTATTAAGAAAAAATATTTGACGATCACTTGACAAAATCAATGTTTATTATGAAAAAGGTTTGAAGTTTGAAAACAAGAAGGTTTTGAAAAAGAGAGATGCTTTGAAAATTGAAGAATAGAGTAGGAAATGAAGAGATTATCTTAAAGCATGAAATAAAAGGTCTCATTATAAGGTAGCTTAAGAGAAAGTCTTTGTGTGTGGAGGTGAACTAACCACAAGATAGATTAAGAATTTGACATTAGTCAAAATAAGCATTCCTTTCCCTTTGAATTTAGCCACAAGAAGCAACAAGCAAGGAAGCAGAAAAATATAATCAGATGAGCTAAGAATCAAAGGAAATTCAATACCACGAGTATGTCAAATGAACATCAAGATCACAAAACACCAAATGAATTCCAAGTTCAAAAGTTTAACTATTTATCAAGATAGTAGCCAAGTTCTCAGATGAAAGTCCAAGGTCCATATGAATTCTCAAGGTTTCAGATGCAACAATATCCAAGCAAAAGGAAAGTATAATCTAAGTCCAAAAGTACAAACTCCTCAAGAATGGGATAGTAACATCAAGTCCACACAAAATTATTAAGAGTTTTTTAGGGTTTTGTTATATTTAGATGTTTTTGTCTTTTGGAAAGTAAAGATAAAGCAATAAAGAGAACAAACATAAACATAATGACAAGTAATAAATGACATGAATGTAAATGGAAAAATGATAAAGAGCATAAAAGTAAAGGCATAAAAGTAAATGTTAGGAGTTAGTATAATTATATGTCACTATTAGTGTTAATGGTTAATCAACCAAATCGAGATAATTTAGAGCTATGTTAAGCAACCGTAAGTGTACTTATCTAGAAGTAGCACATATATGAGGTCGGTCAATAACAATTTATATGTCATACATGTTCGAGAAATGATAGAAATCATTCTCTTAAAACAATGTAGCACAAGTCAAAACATAAGAAAGAGATTAAGAAGAAGAATAGTGATCAAGCACAAAGGCAAATGAATTGGATCATTACCTCAATCAACCTTCTTCATAATACAATGACATGAGACTTATCATTAATCCAAAGTACCCAAAATGATCAAATGATCATTTGATGATAAGTTTGAAATGATGAAAGTTAATTCAATAGTAAAAATCCAAAGTCCAAATGAACAAGATGAAACATCAATCAACCACATTTGGTCAAGGTAAACAAAAGTCAAAGTCAAGCATCCATTATAATAAACAGAAAAATAATTAAAAAATATTTTTTAAAATGGATTAAAATAGAAAATAAATGGGAAATTCCAAATATGCATCAAATGATCAAATAAATGATCAAGAAAGTTGTGAAAAATCAAAAAACTATGAGAAACAAAATCTTAAAAGTTGGATAAAAAATTATTTAAAATGATGGAGAAATAAATTGTTCAAAAGAAATTAAAAAGAATATAAGAGAAAAATAATAAAAAATATTAAAAATCATTTTTAAATTATGGAAAAAAAAAGTTGGAGTGAAAAAGGTTTTAGGAACTATTTTTAATAATTTTTTTGAAAGAACATGATATACAAAGGAATTTAAATTAAATAATGCAACAGATAGGAAGGTGTGGCGCAACCTGATTGTTCAGGAAATTTGAATTTCCCAACCTTGCGCGCGATCTCCTTCATCTTCAACCTATGTTCATGTGATTTGCAGGTTCATGAATTCGTTGTTTCAAAAAGAATTTGCTCATGAGCTCAACATAATTGAGATTTTTGATGTTTTCTTTCCTTCCAAGGCTCCATGAATACCAAATGAATGAGAATTTATAGGCCTTGAATTAATCTTTATGATCTCTTGAGAAAATACATGGAAAAGGCATGGAAATAAACCATGAACCAAACTTGAATCACTTGTACATATAAGCTTCAATCTCGAGCTTCTCTTGATCCAATTATGTTGAATGAAGCTTGACATGATAACGGTCTAATATTATAGGTCATGCCTTGAAGAAAAGTCCATTTGACCAAGAGTTGACCACAAATTTGACTTTGAGGAACAAAAACCCTTATTTGGAAACAAAGCTTGGACTTTGGGAAACTTCAAACACAAGCAATATTACTAGGAGAATTTGAATGTCTTTGAACATGGAATAGTGAAAATTTATTTGGTACAGGGTCACTACATATTAATACTAATGTTCCAACATCAGAACATGACATCAAGAAAGATATTATGAATTCTGATCATGATACAGAATAATAGCATTCACCTGAGACTTTTGCAAACGGATAAATCACACAATGAAAACCATCACAAATCCCAAGTTGAGATTAATGTCTCAACTAAAAAAATAATGTCAAGAAAAATTTCTTAACGTCATCTGCTGACACACATATTTATCAAACTAAAGGATATGAAAAAAAACTATTGCAAAATGATAAATAACACACACGATTTGTTTACCCAGCTCAGTGCAACAACACCTAATATGGGGGCTACTAGTCCAGGAAGGAAATCCACTATCAACAACATTACTTCAAAGCTAAACACTCCTAGTTTACAACTTCTTACCTAATCACAACACAGTGCTACTTCTGCATAGGAGTCGACATTTAGACATGGGAAGTCGACATTTAGACATGGGAACTCAAATTTATTGCTTAAGAGCATCAAGAGTGAGAACACTACTCAAATCATTGCCTAAAGAATTCTGAGTGAGAACATAACACCTATCACAAGTATAAGAAGATACAAGGGTGACTTGCACACACACAAGAGACTCTCAAACCCGCAGACCTAAGACTTTCCCTAATTTTACAATTGTGTAAGTTCTTTGATATACAATCTGTTAGAACATCAGTATTTAATGTAAGCTCAAATTCTGTTATTTCAGTATAGTCTAGATGTTATGAAATCTTGTTCAGCATTTGTCAAGAACCATGTTTTAGCACAATTGTTGCAACCCCAAAACCATGGAATTAACAATCTCCCCCTTTGGAAAATTTTGCCAAAACAACCAAAGCACAATTAAACCTGGAGATGGGAATAAAACCACAATCAAAACAACGCAAGCTTTCGTGATAAATATGTAAACTTTTTAAGTTATGTAATCATATCAGTACATTATCATTAACACAACTTAATAGCTTGTACAATCAGATATTTTCTTTAACACACCTTAATAGCTTGTACAAAAGTCCAGAGGCAAATGTTAGAGATAACATGTTGTTTCATATCAATCCTCTAACTCTCCTTAAAACACAACTCCAATTCTTGTTACTAAAAAATAATTCTCCCTCTCAAATGAAAGAAGAAACTTTTCACAAAGCATAAGAAAACCAACATGAACCCATACTTGAACTATCCAAGTTCTCCTTGTTATAAGAACATGCAGCAGAAGCAGCATACATAACACATAGCACAGTAGCCAAGGTTCTTCATAGACCTCAACATTCCAAATGTTAGAACATCTGGTAGAACATCTTATACTCAGCAGCAAAAGCAAAACAGCAGCACCATCAATAGCGCCATCAGTAGCAGCAGCACCAGTATGATAAACAATCATGCTCCCCTTAAATGATTGCGTTTAGCAAGCAACCAAGATTGAACCTTCTAAACACATTACTACTTCTACTACTCCTATTACATAAAAAGAAAAACTATTACTCCTATCATAAAACTACTACTCCTATCATAAACAGACTACTACTAATACTACTATACCCCCCTTTTTAGCCAAAAATTGACAAAAGCAGAGTGAGTGTACAACGACACCTACTAAAATAAGAAAACAAGAAAAAAAAATTTTGTGATTTTTGTTTTAAATTTGACTAAAACAAAACTAAAACTACCTAATTCTTCCACATGAGTCCTTGTAGTTGACTCAATCTTCATCAATTTCTGAGTCAGAGTCTTGAACATAATATTTCTTGAATGACCTCATCTTTGACACATATTTCTTCCCTGTTATTGATGCTCCAGAAAATGTTTCAACATTGGACTCCATCTTCTTTGGATCAGTAATCTCATCCTTTTTGGCTTTCAGTAGAAGATCCTTTTTATCCTCAGCAATTTTGTTTTATGTGCTCAAGTTGAAATGTAGCTTGAGGGAAGGAGAAACTAGTAATGTGTTTAAAATGCAAATAAAGTTACCTTGGTTGTAACGATTCCTTGCTTGTAACGATAGCTTGGTTAATGAGAAAGTGCTTGAAATTTGTGAAATCATCTTTGAAATGGTGCACCACTTATCATGGGAGAGAGATATTATTTTTTCTCCTTTTCCTTTCCCAAGCATTGACTACTGAAAACAAATGTTCCAACATTTGAGCTAACATTATGTATGTCATTGGAACATATTTTTCTGAATTTGTACGCTTCACTAGGTGAGGAAGGAAGAGTTGTTGTTAACAAGCCTTCCAGACAGTTATAGCTATGTTTCTCCAGCAGTATAAAATTCTCATATTACCTTTATAGCCTGCAACAAAGCCCAAGAAAAGGAGTTGACCATTTGAGTGCTCTTAGATAAGCATACTAACATCCTTGAATGTTTGGATTTAAATCATTTTTCCACAGTACAATGTTAGAACATTCTGATGGACATTGTATTTCTTTAGAATCCAAAACAATTGAGAGTCAAACTCTCTTAGAGTAATACATGCCCTTGTTAAAGATCAAGATTAGCTCAATGCTGCTCAAAGGGACACAAATTGTTTCATAAGAAGAAACAAATTATCAGACTTGGCCCATAATTTAAATCCTAAATTTACCATAATAAAATATTTCATCTTTGAAACAAAGGTGATACAAATTCCAAATAATGAATTATCTTACATAAATTAGTTGAGCTCTAGAGAAAACATTGATGACCTGGAAGCTTTATGATTCAGTGCCTGCAAGTTCTTTCAAAATCAGTCTCTCTTTTGGTGTGTTAATCTACTTAAATGATGTTCCAACATCTGTTTGGACATCATGCTCTTTCTCCTATATTGAACCATTGAGTTAGGTTTTGGAGAGTTTATAACTTCTGCTATCAGCAGAGTACATCCTTATGGTACCTTGAAGGAGATGATGAAGATCTTTGATTTTTCTTTAATATGAATTAATCAGGAGATTATTTTAGAAAAATCATCAATAAACTTAAGGACAAATCTTCCACCTTGAATTAATTTCATTGAGCCCCTAGTAGGAATTTCTAGAACTTTGTAAACAGTGTGATGTTGCCACTTCAGTATGACAACTAGGCTTTATCTTGCTTTTGATCAGGAAGCATGTAGATGAGCTAGTGGATTCTCGAGGAAACCCACAAATAAGAACTATTTTAAGACTCATCTCCCCTATGAAATTTCATTCATCTTATTAGTGACCAGACAATAAACCTTGTCTCCATATCTTGGTCACATAGTTGGCTTATAATTTTCATACTAGTCATTAGTTCTTTCAGTAAGTAGAACCTTATCAAGACTAGCTAATCTTTTAAGGATCATCCTGACTCTTTCACTCCATTCATGTTTTTTATGGAACAACCAGTGTCAAAGAAGATATACCAGTCTTTCTAAAAAAAACTCCAAGAGAAATACCTTCCTTGAGTTTTATCCCTTGCTTGGTCAACCTTTGAGATAGACATACATCTTGAGAATAAGATGGCCTGATATGCTCATCCTTTCCCACATAAGTGACATTTTCAGCTCAAGCCCTTTTCAATAGCTTAAGGATTATGATGTCTGAAATGATGTTGAGACATGTTGTTTGACATCATTGAATCAGTTCTTCCTTGAATAGAAACATATTTATGTTACTATAGATTTTCTTTGCTTATTAAGCCTTGAAAATCAAACCGTATCCCTTTTAGGTTTCCAGTTACCTTATGATCTTGCAGAATTTCTCAACAAACTGGAGCCAATTGTTCACCATTCTCACAAGCTTGATCATGTTTTCAAGTTTGGAGTCCAAAGAGGTTACCTCATCCCGTAGGTTAAAGATAGTATATAAACAATCTTTCTTCACAACTTGTAGTTGAGAATAGTTACATTTTTTTCTTGTATATATCTTCACTTGATGCAGCAAACTCATCATGAGTTAAATCTTCATTGTAGGAGTTCACAAAAGAACCTTACATTCTTGTTAAGACAAGTAAAAAAATCAGGAACATAGTCCCGAATATATCTGGATATAGAAGTCCTCTTCAGTTGATTCTTGAAAGAACAAGGACATTCTGACAAGATAAGTCCCAAGCATTCACACATTTCTTAGATCTAGCTTTACTTGAACATTAAGGATCTTGCTGATGATACAACATATGTTCTTGACATCTGGCCTTGATGTTCTATTTACCAAGAACTCTTTTCTCCAAGAACACTTGGATGTGCCTTTATGAGTGGATTGAGAATTTCCCAAGTATCGTTGGTCATACCACTTGTGATGATCAGTCTAAAATGTGCTCATCAGATCCATTGATTACACCTTCAGAGATACAATCTTGACAACCTTCAAGATTTTGCTGTCCAATGAATTCTAAAATGTTATCATTCTAGCTTTTTAGAGACACGTAGTGCCAGAAAATTATCTCCATAAAGCTCACCCAATAAACAGACAGGGTGCCTGCTCTGATGCCAATTGAAAATTTCACTGGTACAAGGTTATTACATGTTAATACTGATGTTCCAATATCAGAACATGACATCAAGACAAATGTTATGACATCTGATCCTGTAAACAATAATAACATTCACCTGAGACTTTTGCACATAGATAAATCACATAATGGCAATCATCACAAATCACAAGTTGAGATTAATGTCTCAACTCAAACAACAATGTCAGGACAAATTTCTTAACATCATCTGCTGACACACATATTTACCAAACTAAAGTAAATGCAAAAAAACTATTGCAAAATGATAAATAACACACGGGAATTGTTAGCCCAGTTCAGTGCAACAACACCTAATCTGGGGGCTCCCAAGCAAAGAAGGAAATCCACTATCAGCAGAATTACTTCAAAGCTAAATAGTCCTAGCTTACAACTTCTCGCCTAATCACAACTCAATGCTGCTACTACTACCTAGAAGTCGACATTTAGAACTGGGAAGTCGACATCCTGCTTCCAATAACCACAGTGATAAATAATAGTCACACACCCTGTGACCAAGGGAACCCAAATATAAAGATTACCCTTTCCAATACAAAATACTTAATTAAACACCATAACTAAGAAGAATACTTGATCTTTCTTAAAAGCTTTTATCAAGAACAACACTAACTCTCTTGATTAAAAGCTTCAAGAGTTAGAACACTACTCAACTCATTACCTAAAGGCTTTTTAGTGAGAACATAACGTCTACCACAAGTATCAGAAGATACAAGGGTGACTTGCACACACACAATAAACTCTCAAAAATGCAGACCTAAGACTTTTCCTAATTTTACAATTGTGTAAGTTGTTTTACATTAGGTTAGGGTTCTCTTTAAATAGTCTTTAGCAGTCCACGGGGTTCGAAACTTCTACCAAATAATTACTTGATGCACACGGTGAGAATTGTAACAAGTTTGTAGAGAATTCTCTTATAATCTTGGAACAAATTTTCAAGTTTCATAAAATGTCCAATCAACCAATTTTAGAAACTTTAATGTTGACTTGATTTGATTCTCTAGTTCCAAATTGAATCTTATTGACCTACAAATATTATTGAGATATATTTGAAAGAAATATCATAAAATCAAATCAAATTTGTCAAGATTTAAAACAACTTGTACTGATGTTCTTCAGAATGTCATGACATATGTTAGAACATCTGTCTTCAATGTAAGCTTAAACTCTGATGTTTCAGTATAATCAAGATGTTACCAGATCTTGCTCTGCATCTGTCAAGAACCATGTTTTAGAAAAATTGCTGCCAAGCCTAAAACCATGGAACTAACAAATAAGATCCTCTTGAGCAGTAGACACTTTCTTGCATTTTTATTGCCAACCCTACCTTGCACAGTACGCAAAAAGGAAATCAACAAACAAATATGTTTTTTGTATTTTGAATAAAAGTTAGTAAAAATTAGATGATAATCATAAGCAAATAAAGATTCAAAAAGAAACAAAAAGGGTGCTTGGTGATCTCCCACAAAAGGTAAACCCTAGGATCAAATGGATAAGAGAGTAACATGCTTTTGATTTGGTTATTATCATGGGTTATGAAACCCCTTCCTACTCACATAGTAAAAACCCAACCATTGTGCTACACGGTACGATGTTTCCTTCTGTTTATTTTCAATTTTTGAATTCATTTTGCAATTTAAATTTTTTCGTAGGAAAATAAGTTTCATCTCAAATTTCAATATTTAGACACAATTATCTGATGTATAACCAATTGCTTATTGGGTCTTCCAAATCCTAGTCAAAATCATTTTTTTTGTTTCAGTTGTGATGTTAATTTTTGTTTGGATTGAATAGTGTTGTTTTAGTTCATGCTGGTAATGAGATTGCATAGTGTTGTTTTAGTCTATGCTGGTAATGTTTGATTTCTATATTATGAATGAGACCTTGGATAGGTAATATTTGTGATTAATTAATTAGGACTACTAAGCTTAAAATTACTGAATAGTATAGATACATATTTTCTTATAATTATTTAACCAATTAATAATGTTTGTTGCTAGATTTAGTTTTTTTTTAACTTTGAGAATGGAGAAATTTTCTCTTGAGCTTGCCTTTGGACATAAATGGTTTATGAATAGCCAATGACTATATTTATATAAGAGAATTTTCTTTATTTTTTGAATTTGATCTGAGGCTAACATGGGTAGTTAGTTTCTACAGTATGGGACATAATTATTCTCCCCTAACTAGTACTTTCATATCCATGGATTGATAGATAACTGTTAGATTTTATTAGTTGTGTTGAATGATAATTGTTGAGTTTTTTTAATTCTTTTGTTTATGATAAAAATGTTTTAAATTATAGATTTAAAAAATATATAAAAATATTAAAAAAAAAACATTGTTTAGTGCTTCTGTAATCTAATGCAATTTTGATAATTTTAATGATACTTTTATACCACCAAATCCTTCTACAACTATATTTAAAATCACTTTTCAAAAATTTGATTTATGTTGATTATGGCTAGCTTAAAATGCAAGTCCTATTGCTCGTACGGCTATAAATTATAACACTAGCTCGCAAACAACAATATAAAGGATAGTAATGGCATTGATGGTGTTGATGTCGCTTAAATTTTTGACAAAATAATTATATTTAACTACCAAACCAATGCTAGCAACAATAATTCTTTCTGTTGTACTAGGACTTATTAATTATAAAAAAAACATATGAAATGTGGAAAGTTGATAAATTATTTATTACATGTGCTGGAGCATCTTTGGAGTGTGCTTTCATATGTGGAAATAAGCCTTGAAAATGGGGTATGATTATCTATTACATTTCATTTACATATTTTTGATTTCATTTTTACTTCAACTGATAAATATTACAGGTCGCGTTATCCTTTCCTTTGAACTTTTTCTTTTTCTTATCTAAATATGAAGATTTGAAATTTGAATTCGGTTTATTATTTTCTCTTTTAATTATTTTGTTTGCTGAGATTTGAGCATTCAAGCTAAGTAGTGAAAGATGTCATTGCTGGTTGCTTTTCCCCTATCTTAAATCTTTTTTTCTGTCATTGAAATAAAACAATTACATTATGTTAACTCTGTTTTGACTAGAAGTAATTAGATTTTCATCTAAAAAATATTATTTAAGTTAATTGTTGGTTTAATTGAAGTTGACATTTATATAGGAGTAGAACATGGTTAAGATTATGTTAACGAGGTTTTGTAATATATTTTCTTTGCATTGCAGTTGTGTGGTTCTATTTACTTCTGATCCAATATTTCTCTAACTAATTATGATTGTCAATTTTCTGCAATTCATTTTGATACGGGGCTGCAGAAGACATAAACGCGTGGATTCAACAATACCAACGGAGCCCCGAACAGTTTATGAGGTAACTTTGTTTATATATGTAATGTCTCAGATCCTAAATGTTGTGGCTCTACGTCTGCGGTTTTGTTATCCAAAATTTGTGGAAGCTTTCATGATTTACTACTACTTAAACGTGACGGATCGAAAGTTGTGAAGCTAAGAAGGTTGCCACTTGAAAGCATCATTAATTTCAGACGCAAATGCTGGAAATTACGCATCACAATGTCAACTTAACTGGGTGGAAGTTACAATGTAATGGTTGAAAGAGACACTATCACTTAATCTATTCAAGATTGACATGGCACTGTGTATCCTAATTCTGGTTGGCGTGATGTATCATGCTCGAGGTTGTATTACATATCTCTGGCTTACTCATGCTGAAATAAAAAAAATTTGACAACTAATATAGCAGGTTTCAGTTTTCCGAGTTAATAGGCACACTCAAGTTTTGTTTATGCTACTAAGTACTAATGGAAGTAATTGTATGTGAATTCACGAAGTTATGTTTTAGGTGTTTTGTATCATGATATGAGTTTAGCTTTATGAAGTGTGTTTGCTTCTGTAAGCTATCAAAATACAATGGCTTTGCATGTTTTCCCCGTTTTTACAAAAGTTAAAACATACTGACATGAACTTTTCGAGGTATTAAGTACTTAAAAAATGTTTCATTGTAAAATCCATCTTTATAAGGTTCATATTTTAAGCCTCCTACAATGTCTTCAATTCAGTTTTGTTTTGGAAATTTGTCTCATATATTGTCTTTACAATGGAATTTATTGGACTGTTTCTTGGTTTGCCTCTTACAACATTTTCAGTTTTCTTCGTTGACTACAATTTTGATTTGAAGTTTTAATGTGGTACTTTGTGTATTTTTTAAAGTATTTATGGTTAAATCCTCAAGTTTTATCAATTGTTTAAAAATATATATTCTTTTATTCAATTTTATAAAGTTTGATTACGAAAGAGAAAGCTGAGTTTTGTTTTAGAAATTTGGCTCATTGTTGAAATGTCATATGGCTCATATAATTTATTTACATTATAACATATTTGACTATGTCTTGGTTGGAGGTAATTCAATTGGACCTAGTTAAGATATAACACACTTTACTCCATATGTTGAGATTATGTTCATGGAAGCCATTACCGAAGCTTTGATGAAGAAGAAGAAGAAGTAACAGAAACGTAACAATATGTAATAGAAAAAGATAGAGAAAAGATAAGGTTGATCTCAAAATGTATTGGATATTATTATTTCATTTTGGATAAAATGGTACTAGTGGCACTAATGGCTTATATATATACATGAATTACAATATGTAAAATACAACAAATTGGTCTAGAGAATGTGAGCCATTAGATCCTTCAACAGCCTCCCTCAAGCTGAGCATTGTAAATGTCGATCATGCCTAGTTTGGATATGAAACTATTGAACTTTGGAGCAGCCAAAGCCTTGGTAAAAAAACAAACCAATTGCTCTTGAGATGGAATAGGCAGAAGTCTAAGAATTCCCTGCTGCACTTTCTCTCTAACAAAATGACAATCAATATCTAAATGTTTGGTTCTCTCATGGGATACTGGATTGGAAGCTATGTGTATTGCGCTCTGGCTGTCATAGTAAAGAATTAGTTGTCGGGTAGGTATGACTTGTAAATCTCTGAATATGTGAAGTAACCACTGAAGTTATCAAGTAGTTGTAGAGAGAGCTCTATATTCAGCTTCTGATGAAGATCTAGAAACTGTCTGCTATTTCTTGGCACGCCATGAGATTAAAGAAGAACCAAGAAAAAAACAATAACCAGAAATAGATTTCGAGAATCTATGCACCCTGCCCAGTCAGAATTAGAATACCCAGGAGTTGCATTTTAGAATTTTCTATGAAAAAGAAGTTCTCTACCAGGGTTGTGTTTGAGATACCTGATTACTCTTCATGCTGCATTGAAATGAACCATGGTAGGAGCATGAAGAAACTGGCTTAATTGTTGAGTGGCAAAGGTGATATCTGGCCTTGTTGTGTTGAGATACAACAATCTCCCAATCAGCCTCTTGTATGCAGCTATATCCTCAAAGGGCTTGCCACTATCACGATGTAATTTGATAGAAGGATCAAGAGGAGTAGCTGCAGGTTTTGAACCACGAAAACCAGATTCATTGAGAAGATCCAGACAACATTTTCTTTGTGAGATAGTAATTCTTGATTTAGAGTGTGCCACTTCTAAACCTAAGAAATACTTGAGAACACCTAGATCTTTAATTTTGAAGTGACTTTCAAGTGTAATTTTGATCCTTTGAAACTCACTAAGTGAAGTACCAGCTAGTATCACACCATCCACATAAACTAAGAGAGTTGTGAAATCAGTAGCAGTTCTTAATGTGAAAAGAGAATAATCTGAGGTGGATTGTGTGTACCCTTCCTGAAGAAATAGTGAAGTCAACTTTTCATACCACTTTATGCCAGACTATCTAAGACCATAGATGCTCTTAAGAAGTTTACAAACCTGATTAGGTTTATTGCAAGATACTCCATCAGGTATGGTCATATCGACATCCTCCTGTAAATCTCCATGGAGGAATGCATTGTTCACATCTAGTTGGTGAAGGTGCCAATTGTAAATGGAGGCCAATGCTAGTAACATTCTCATAGTGGTAAGTTTAGCTACAGGACAAAATCTATCAAAGAAATGATACCATGTTGAGATTATGTTCATGGAAGCCATAACCGAAGCTTTGATGAAGAAGAAGAAGAAGTAACATAAATGTAACAGTATGCAACAGAAAAGAAGATAGAGAAAAGATAAGGTTGATCTCAAAATGTATTGGATATTATTATTTCGTTTTGGATAAAATGGTACAAGTGGCACCAATGGCTTATATATACATGAATTACAATATGTAAAGTACAACAAATTGGTCTAGAGAAAGTGAGCCATTATATCCTTCAACACCATCTGAGACAAATATATCATCACCTTCTATGCCAAGATTAGGGTAAAATGTTAAAGCAATTGCATTTCTTATTAGCATGGGCTGAACTTTAATGGTTGAAAGTCCCATTGACTATGAATTTTGTATTACATAGATAATAAATTACATGTTGTATGACTTAAGAGTAAAGAAAAATGTTAACAAAAGCACAATAGTCAATCTTATTGAGTAAATGGAGTCAAATAAAAGGAGAGGTTGTTAAAATATTATTAGTACATTTTACTATCAGTAAATTTTGATGAATTTCTCTCTTTGTCTCTCTACCAAAATATTTTAATTTTGAAATTATTTTTCATTTAAATACAATATTTTTTAAGATAATAGTTTAAATTTTTTTGGTAAAATAATGTTTTTTTAAATATGTATATATATATATATATATATTAAAAATAAATTATTTTGGTAAAACAATTTTGTTTTACTTATTTACATTTTTGTTGCATTTTGAAAACAAAAGCGCATGCATCAGACCAGTACCCGTGCGTTTGCACGGGTAACCAGATTAAAATCCTTGTGAATGAACGGGTTATACACCATTACCGTGTGATCGCACGAGTAATCAGGCGAAAAGTCATGTGAACACACGGATAACACACTAGTACCACGTGAACGCACAAATAATCATACCAAAATCAGTGTGAACCCGCACACGGGTAACACACCAGTACCGTGTGAACACATAGGTAATCATACTAACATCTTTGCGAGCGCATGAGTTATGACATTTTTAGTACAATTAAAGAAAATAAAAGTCATGGCTTGGATGAGAGGTTTTTCAAAAAAACATTGGGCGGTGCAACGGTCTCCATGCTGAGCATTGGGGGGTTTTCGAAGGTCTAAAGTTTGCTTGGGAGAAAGGCCACAGGAAGATTGAACTTCAAACTGATAACATGACAGCAGTGGAAGTTGTCAGTACTCAAAAGTCCAGCAATGGAGATGGTAGCGACATTATTCAGCAAATCAGATACATGTTGAATAATGATTGGGATGTGAGAATCGAGCATATCCACAGAGAGGCAAATTGCTGCGCAGACACCTTGGCGAATCTTAGCCTTCGACATGGGCTAGGTTTCAGAATTTATCATCAGTTCTCTAGTGAGATAGCTGAGTTGCTTGAGATAGATGTTACGGGGATCCCCATTTCTCAAGTGATTTCCCTATAGTATTTTTTCTTTCTTTGGCCTTTGGCCCTCCCCACTCCAAAAAATAAAAAAAAAGAAAAGAAAATAAAAGTCAATTGTACTAATGACTTTTCATTTATTTATAATTTAAACCATAGCCTAAAATAAATACATCATTAAACTTAATTCTTTTATATCATTCTCTTTTTGGACTTTTATGTAAAATTATAGTTCTACTAATTTTCAACTAGTTTTAATTTTGATTATTCATTTATCTCATTATTTAAACTATATAAATTCTATTATTATTATTATAACTCTATCAATTCTAAAAAAACATTTTTTTTCTTATTTTTCACGGTTGTTTTTTTACAAACTGTGTGTTTAATATTTTTTTAATAATAAATTTTTAAAAAAACATATAGAATTATCTTGCAGTCCATTTTATTTTTTATTTTTTTCAATAATATTGTCATACCCTAATTTTTGACCCCCCTGAGATGACATATCTTCAGGATTTTTCATCAGGTCAAGACAAGTACCCAGAGCAGTCATTTCTCCATCTGGTACCTAATCGAGGATGCTCAAAGACAAGAAAGCTCAGGCAAAGGATCAGTCAATACAAAGACTAGTCTCTAATACAATCATGGGGCTCAAAAACTTCACTTTTCTCATCTATGATTGATTAGACATCCAGTCATATGAATACAGGTTTACTCAGGTCACCAGACTAGGGTTTTGAGCCTATCAAGGACTGAAATCAGGGATCACATTTGGGAAACCCTAAAAAACCTCAGAGGGTCATTCAAAGACATCAATCATCTTCAAATAACTCATATTACAAGGTCTACTGGACATCACACTTCAATTCAAAGTCTACAGTCATTACTTTCACATGGTCGACAAATTAGGGTTTTGACCTAATTCACCAAGATAGTTGACTTCTGATCAGGGCATGAATCCAAAACTCAAAACATGATTCAAGGATCTCTACTACCTCCATATAATCCATTTATATCATCCATTTGGGGAGAAGATCTTATTTCTACACAAAAGCCCAAAAATTCACTTTGTCAGGAAAAAGTCAACTGTGAAGGATCATCATTGACTTTTAAGGTTTTTGGTCAAAAAATGACTTTCAAAGATCAATATCATCAATATATGGATGTCAAAGTCATTTGGCCAAAGAAATTCAAAGAAATTCATCAAGGAGCGAAAAGTCGGGAATTAGGGTTTTTGAGGGCATGGTGAGATCTCAAAATTTCACCTACACAACTCAAAAAACTTCCAACATGAAAGTTGTAGATCTTGCCAAATAAAACAACATCTTACAAGGGAACTTTTTTCAAAAGATCAACCATTTATGAAGTTTTGGAAATTTTGAAGTTTAGGTCATAAACACTTAGAAATTTTTCTAAGTGTTTTAACCTAGTTTTCTTCCAACTTTGGCCTCATTTTTCACAAATTTCCCAAAGGATTCTGAAGAAGACATAAACTAATGATTTAAAGTAGATGTTTAGGGCTTTCCAAATTGTGTTCAACCTTCTCAAAATTCAATTTGAGCTAAGAGTTATGCTTGTTCAAAGTTGGCCTCATGAAGTGAAATTATAGGTCATGCATCATTTTGGAACTTTGAAGTTTTGTGCACATGACCTCAAATTCAGATGCTACATGACCCATAATACATCTGCAAACATGCCATGCATTCATTTTCACCATGCCATGATAATTGAAGAAGATTCCTAAAACAAGAACATGTGATTATGTAATGATTACATTTGAGAATTTATGGCAAATTGATGAATCACCCAAGGAATCTTCTCATCAACCAATTAGAGCTCACTTTGCATCTGAATTGTCCCCTAAGATCAGATAGAATCAATGGATAGGGGAGGTGGCTCGAAAATGCAATGATCACACTTGGATATTCTTTGAAATTTCTTCATGGCTAAGAAACCAAATCAACTTCACTAAGGAAGCTCACTCCTCTGCAGCTATACTGATCCATTTGCCTATAAATACAGATGCATTCCTCATTCAAAAATACACCAAAGCAACCATATTACTTGCTTTCTCCTTCTCTCCTCTTGTTCATTGTTTTTCAAAGTTCTTTGGCAAGAAGAATCGATTTCTTCAAACCAAAGCATATCTTTGGGAAGTGAGCATTCTAACATCTCAAGGGAGGTCATTTGAGGTGATCCAAGCACCTGGATCACTTCTGTAGGTGGAGGAACACCATTGTTGCTCTCACTTTGGAGCACTTGCAGTTGGAGGTCCATGGAGTGATTCAGAAGGTTTCAAGGCAAGCCAATCATCCAGACACACTCCTCAGGTCATAGTGAAGCTAACCAGATGGCTGCAGCTCATCTGTAACTCAGGATTCAACAACCTCCATGTCCACTTGAAGCTCAAATCGAGGGAGGTCCATAGAACAATTCAGAAGGATTCAGGCTACAATAAGCATCCAGTTAGCATCATTGAGTCTCAGGGAAGCTATTGAGATCATTCATTCAAACCCAGGTGCTCTCAATCATCCTCACGATCTCCATTTTCAGAGGTAAGTTTCTGAACTTCACCTCTCTAATTTAAGTACCTTTTGTGAAATAGCTCGATTCTATCTTGTTCAGCATCATCAGAGGATTGAAAACCCTCTATCATCATCCATTTATCTTTCAGTATAGTCATTTAATTTGATTTTGAAATTTTAGGGTTCTTCACGATTTCTGATAAATTAGTTAGATGTAGTTAATGATAGTTCATGTTAGTTACATATTTAGAATCGTGAGTGAAATTAGAGCAAGTTTCGTGTTTACATCATGACAAATGGTTGAGAAACGAGTGAGTTCAGAAATCCAAAAATGGAGAGCTTGAGGTTGAAGACGAAGATGGTGGTGGCGCGCAAATTTGAAATCTCAGGGTAGGTTTTATTTTATTTTGAATGGTATGCGTTTTATTAACGACTAAACAACTTGCCCTAGTGGCCACACATGCGCCCTTAGTATCATCATGCCACAAGTCTGGGGTTCGAATCCCCCTCGCCCCAGACTTTTTCATCCTTTTATTTTTTTCAGATTTTTCTAACTTGTTTTAAAACAAAACCAAATGCGCGCGTGTTATAGTCACCAACTGGCGTTTGGCTCAGTGGTGTTGTTTTGAGTGTGTGGCTATAAGGGCGTGAGTTCAAGCCTTGCTAGGACCAAAACCTATTTTTTTATCACTTTTCTAACTTAATTCCTTCACAACTTTAACCAATTATTTAACTTATCAAATTAATTCATTTTGACTTCATTTTTTAAACACTTGTTGATTAATATATATATTTTATAAATAATCAAAAAAATCATAAAAATATTATTTATTTCATGTATTTTAATTAGGTTTAAAATAGTATGTTTTAAATGTTTTCTTAAATACTTTAAAATACATATATTCATTTTGTTTTAACCTAATTACTTTGTGAATAATGTTATGATAAAAACCCTATTTATTTAGGTCTTAATTAGGTATAGATTTCATCTTTGCCTTAATTAAGTTGACTTTTGTCAATCTACAAAATTGTTTTCAATCTCTGATTAAACAGATGATTAAGGTTTTCAAACAACAAAACCTTATATCATTTCAATCTTTTCTTCAACTGTTTTCATAAACAGTAAATCATTTTTAAGTGGGCCTCTAATAGAGTGTAAGTCCCAAAAACCTTCTCTTCTTAGCTTGTTTTCAAAACTGTATTTTCAAAATCTTCTTTCTGTTTTCAAAACATTCCTCTGGTATTTGAAGGGCATTATTCCCGGTGAAACTCTTCAGATACCTATGTGACCTTTGTCCATCTTCACTTCTTCTGTTTTTCAAAAACCATTAACTGTTTATCATATACATTCAACTGTTATCAACAAAAACAACAAAAATTACTGTTGAGGCTCTGTACATACTTCTTCAATGGCCTCCACTCCATCCAGGTTAGGCTTTACAAGCTTTCAATTTACAGTCTTTATTTAAATTACTGTCAAATATAAACTGTGCATATATTAGTTTAGAACTACGTTTGAGTATAAACCTTAGGACAGTTAAACTATATATATATTATAGGAATATGACCTAGGATTGAGAATGTCTTCCCGGTGAAGGCTCTTTCCTAATTAGAGATCTGTAGTTCAAACCCCCAAGATGAATTATTCCCGGTGAAACATCTTGGCAAAAACCTTAGAATCCAAAAGTAATAGGACACATCCACCCAAAGAGGAATTATTCCCGGTGAAACCTCTTACCCATTTGCTTAGAGCCAAAATAAGTTCAAAACTACATAAGCTTTCTCTTGTGCTATAACAAGGACCCTCGATTAGCCTCCTCTTGGGCTTTGTACAAGGACCCACAGGCTTCTTAAAAGCATTTCCAGCTTCCTCTTGAGCTTGTATACAAGGACCCATCAGGTTTCTTATAAACATAGGAACAGGTCTTTAGTCACCTTTTAGCCTACCCTGGTGAGTTTCTTCCAATTTAAACCAGACTTAAAACAAGCTAAGTTTGTCTCAATTTCACATTGAGTACATTTTTGGAATAAGAGACATGGACAGTCTCTGTCACCCTTATCTTCATCAATCCTCCTTAGTAGAGTCTAGGATCTATGTTTTGGTCATCCTCAGCATTGAGTCAGCCTTCATCTTGGGCTTTAAACAAAGAGTCTCCACTAGATAATCTTTCTGCCATCCACTTTTCATTTCAATAAATATCCCTGGAAAGGGTTAGCTTCCACACATTCCTTCATTTTAATAAAAATCCCTGGAAAGGGTTAGCCTCCAAAGTCAATTAAAATCAATCCATCATTTCAATAAAAACCCCTGGAAAGGGTTAGCCTCCAAAGTCAATTAATAAATGTCAAAAAATAAATAGATTTCATTCTCTTAGGAGATAATTTCCCCAAAAGAGTCAAAACCCCTGGAAAGGGTCAGCCTCCAAAAAACATGATAAAGTCAGTCTTTTTAACAGACAAATTCACCAGCTGAGTCAAAATCCCTGGAAAGGGTTAGCTTCCAAAGAAAAACAGTCTTTTAATAAATAAAATCTCCTCAGTAGAGTCAAAACCAACAAAAACAGCTAGCCTCAACCTTGGGCTTCATACAAGGCACCCAAACAATAAAACTCCCCTGTCAAGAGTCAGCCTCAACCTTGGGCATTGTACAAGGCAGATAATAGAGTCTCCCCAGTGAGTTCTTCATCACTCAGTAGCCACAACCTTGGGCTTTGTACAAGGAAGATAAACCATATCTTTCATGTGTCAAAGATTCCTAACACTTAGGATCTTTCCCCATATAGTCATCCATACTTAATTCATTTAAGAGTCCGCCACAACCTTGGGCTTTGTACAAGGCAGAAAATAATGTTTTCCCTAGCAACAGTCAGCCACAACCTTGGGCTTTGTACAAGGCACATAAAATAGAGTCATTCATTCAATTATCCTCAACAGTTAGCCACAACCTTGGGCTTTGTACAAGGCACATAAATAGAGTCTCCCTAAGTAGAGTCAGCCTCAATTCTGGGCTTTGTACAGAACACAAAAATACCCTGTAATTAATCCCCAGTGGAGTCATCTCCCAGAGTCAATAATATTAATTAATCATTCAAAAAGCCTCAAGCTTGGGCCTCGTACAAGCCAGCTAAAGTCAAATCTTTTATACAGTAGATAGACATAGCTTATCTCTATAGAGAGATATTTTTACTACTCTACCACATTCAAACAAACATTTCCATTTCAATTTCAATTTTAATCAAGTCTCCCATTTAGGATTTTGAAAGGCATGAGCTGGCAGTAAAACCCAGACATGTGGTAACTTTCCCTAATTTGGATGAGCATCTTTCTTTCATTTAAGAGGCATTTGACTGGTATACTTGCACAAGTAAGGTCCCCCTCTTGAATGAAATGAATTCAGTTATTCTGTCACTCCTTTAAATGTTTGTGGTAGAATAGTACAAATACCTCTCTGTAGAGATAATTTCATGTCTCTTTACTGTAAACAGAGATTTAATTCCAAGCTTCAACCTTGAGCTTCAAGCAAGGCACAAAAAAAAACAATTAATTTCCCTAGTTAGTTCCCCGAACTACATTAAGCTCTGACTTCCACTAGGGATATGTAGGCATGAGGTTCACAAGGAATCTCAGCGAGCTAATAAAATACCAAAAATAGTCAGTCTGTCTGTCTGTCTGCCTTTTCAAATCAATTCAATTCCCTCTCCTAACACAAAGGAGAAACTTTCCCAATCATAGCAATAAACACAATCACAATGACACAGAGAAGGTTCCTGTAGAGTACTACAGATATGTAGGGTGTTTAAACACTTCCCTATGTATAACCGACCTCCCGGACTCCAGAATTTCTAGTCTAGGTGTAAATCCCCACACTTAGCAAACTCCTAGGGTTTAGTTGAGATCTTTTTTCCCCTTTCCTACTCGTAGGACAAATAAGAAAGTTCGTGTGATATCGTAGGAAGAACTGAAATAAAATTCATCCCACCACGGGCGCATTCTCCTTCCAAATTTCGCGTGAAGGGTTTAGCGTGCCGTCCTCCCAAGTGAAACGGGGAGGTAAAAGAAAACGACACCACAAATATTTTGATATTTTTTAATTTATTTGAATTTTTATATTAAAATGGTGACATATTTGTGGTCCACACCAAAATTCGTGCGGACGCACGGGTATCCAACTAATTTTTTAAAAATTTTAAAAAAATAAGTAATTTTATTTTTTATAGGCTTTATCCTGTTTTGATTACTTATTTACCTCCTTTACAAAACTCTTCGTTCTATTTAAAATTCAAATATATTTAATTTCATTCTCACATTTTCACTAATAATTAATAATATATTTATTTTAATAATTCATAACATACATTTTTAATTTTTTAAAAGTTTACAAAGACTTTTATATAATGAATTGTCAGGTTCTACAAGTAGGGATGGCAATGGGCAGGGTTTGGGCAGGGTACTATAGTACCCGTCCCCATGTTCGAAGTTTAAAATAATCCTCGTACCCGAACTCAAACCCGCGTGGATATCAATATTCATGCTCTTACCCGTACCCGGTGGGTACCTCAATGCCCATACTCATACCCGTTTACCCGCATTTATAGTACAATTAAATTACTTAATTACAAAATATCATATAATTTAAGTCTTTTTAACAAATATTAAAAAAATTATGTATGTTATTGTTGAGTTAAGAAACAAATAAACAGTTTTATTAAAATATGTAATGATTTAATAGCGATATATTTTTTAAAAAAATGTAGAATCATGGATTTTTTATATAATAATATAAATGTCATTATAGAAATATGTAGTGTGGGTATGGGACAGGGTGGGTAGTAATATACCCATTCCCGCACCCATACCCGCATATTTTAATGGGTAATTACCTGTGCTTGTATCCATACCCGTTTTTGCGGGTATTTACCCTACCCGATGTGGGTATTTTTGTGGATACCCACTGGGGGTGGGCCAAATTGCCATCCCTGACTACAAGTGATCTACTACCTCCGTTTTTTATTATAAGTCATTCAGGCATTTTCACACATATTAAGAAAAATAATTATTGTTATATGAAATAGAGAAATTATAAAAAATTTTACTATATTGTCCTTCATTAATTTTATGGAAAAGACAAATTAAAATAATTTTAAGAAAGAGAATAATAAATACTTAAGGGTATAATTGAAAAAATAGTATTAATGATTCATTGAAATTGTAAAACGACTTATAATAAAACACAAATTTTTTCTCCAAAGCGACTTATAATAAAAAACGGAGAAATTATTATTTAAAAATAAATATATTAAAAATTTTAATTAAAAAATGTAAAAAAAATAGATAACGACAGCTATATCTTGAAAGAATCATTGCAATAAAAGTCATTTAAAAAATATTATTCATACATATTTTTGAAGTTTTCAATAAGAATTTTTGTTTTATATTGATAAATTATTATTGTTTTTGGAAATGATTTTTTTTTTAATCTCAAATTATTTAATTTTTTTATTTTTCAAACTTGTATCATTTTAATTTTTTAATTACTATTTTTAGAGATAAAATCGCTAATTTACTTATATCATATTAAATACATTTTTAGCGATAAACTATTTTTTTATTCAATCTGTCTTGTTTCTAATCTAAATAAATTCAAGATAGAATTTTAGTTCAATCTGTCTTGTTTCTAATCTAACTAAAATTCAAGATAGAATTTTAATTAAAAAATAATATAAATTATTAACAACTTATTATTTTCCACTTTTAAATTATGATAATAGAATCAAAATAATAGTTAATATGAGTAATTGAATAAAATAATTCTTTATCATATTTGTTTAATATATGTTAAATAAACAAAATCTACTCTACAACTAGTATGTGGTAGAGAGAGTAGTAATAATGATATCGATACGTCATTAAATAGTGTAAGCAATTTTTTACTAATTGTTTTATTCATTGAAAAATTAAATTAACTAACTTTCCACTTTACCTTATTTTTATGAAAAATGGAAGTAAAAGTTTGTGGTAGTGGAAGGCAATAAAAGTTTACTTTATCTGATATGAAAATCTTATTTTTGAAATTTTTACATGTGACTTTGATATTTAAATACTTCTTTTCAAAGTCATAACTCTTTTCTAAGAGTTTGGTGTAAAGTTGTAAGTGGCCTTTCGAATTTTAGGTTCAGAAAAAGGCTCACCTATTTTGTTGGCCTAATATAGAATATAAGACCTTTTCTAAAGCTAGAGAATGTTTTTCATAAAAAGTATAAGAAAAATTTAGAATAAAATGAAAAAAAAAAAAAAAGGAACTTTGTGGTGGCCCTATTTATGCCTTCTCAAACTGAACATGTAATGTGCAACATAAAATAATGATACTTTTTGACTAATAACAATAATAGTGATACTTTTTGTAGGTAGTTATTATTGCGCATATAAAAAAGCGGATGGTACTTTTTTTTGTTATTTTCTACTGTTGTATAAGAAATATTATGATCCAAAAATTAAATTTTATCTTTCTTTATAAAGAAATCTAGAATAAAAGAAAATTCTTTTAGATTTTTGCAATGGCGATTTTCTCTTCTAATGGCGATGCCATTGTCCATGCTAAACCCTGAGTCTAAAGTAGTAGCGATTTCCTCTTCTAATGGCCATCTCACTATTCATGCTAAACCCTAAGTCTAAATGCCATTGCTTGCCTGCCCATGGCCAAATCATTAGTGCCATGGGATTTTCTTAACTTCTCCGATGTTAC
Organism: Vicia villosa; assembly: GCF_029867415.1. Classification (NCBI taxonomy): domain Eukaryota; kingdom Viridiplantae; phylum Streptophyta; class Magnoliopsida; order Fabales; family Fabaceae; genus Vicia; species Vicia villosa. The sequence goes on along the minus strand of NC_081183.1, from coordinate 37,127,663 downwards.
AAACAAGTTGTCAGAAGGAAATAAAATCCCTCACTAGTTAAAAAACTTTCACCGAAGTAACTAACAATGTCTATGACATTCCTCTCAGTCAACTTCCAAAACGATGTGTCAAAGGAGACGGTTTTTCTATCGTGATCCCTGAAGAAGAATACCTTATAGGAATTGAAGCTTGTAAACACATTCTTCATAGTAGGGTTATTTGGCCCAAAGGATCCTCGCTTTGATCGCGCAATAATTTGAAGACAAAGCTTCAAACTCTCTGGAAATCGATCGCACAGATCACTGGTGGATGAAGTTATCCCTCAATTAGTCAATGATCAAGCTAACAACATGTTCATCATGGTCCCATCTATGGAGGAAATTTACAATGCTATTTTTAGCCTCAAGAGGGAGAGTGCTCCAGGGCCCAATGGTTTTGGGCCAACTTTCTATCAGTCTTATTGGGCCCAATGGTTTTGCTTATATGAATTTCTTTTGGCACCCGTTTCTATTCAGATTGAACCTTTTTTTAAAAAACTGCTAAAAAAATCAAATATTTCATCTATAATAATAATTTTAATTGATGAGCAAATATTAAAACCACTTATTCAAAGGGTTAATCTGAGTTTTTTGATTTTTCATCCTCTCAAAACTGTACCACCTTAAATCCCAAGTAACTTGATAAAAATTCCCCTTTAGAAGGAATGACAAAACATTTTCGTTAATCATTTCCACGAATCATTGGATACGAGAGTTAGTTTAAATTACGAGTCTGATAAATCTATTACAAACTTTTCACCTCAACCTACTAAGAGGTTAAATGATCATCACCTATCATTATAAGAGTTGAAAAGCATCCACTGTGAAAAGGAGCTTTGATCTCAACAAATATACTTGGATCACACATGTCTACATGTATACTCAATGGTATACATATATCTTGGCACGTCTTCATTTAATATGCACTAAGACTTCATTAAAGTTGCAAAGCATCCCTACAAAATAAACTAGATTTTCTTCTTGGTACCTAAATCTTTTTGGATTCTAGTGTACTAGTAGTTCTAAGAGGTATAGGGTTACTACCTTCAGACCTTCTAAGTTTATCATAACAAAATGGATCTAGGTGATAAAACATATCACAATAGGAGCATTATTAATAGGGCGATTCAATTTCTTCATATTAAATTTTTACTATGTGATCTACTAGATTTAAAATTCAATCTAGTTTTATTCAAGGAAGCCTTTTTATTTAATAGAATCAAATCTAGGTTTTCTTTTTCCCTTAGTTAGTTTACTTAGGGTTTCATGCAAAATTTTCACTTCCTTTTTCATCGAAACACAAGTTCCATATTTACCCGTTGGGTTTCTAAGATTATCCATTTCTTATATTAGCGTTTCATTACTATTTTCTAGAAACTCAATGTAGTCTTTAAAATCTACGTTACACTTTTCAATCTTATCATGTTCCTAGATTAAATTAGCATTTTATTTAAATAGTTACTTGTATGATAAATATGTTACCTCAAAATTATTTTCTTTGTGAGAAGCTTTCAAGAAAACTTGTTCATGTTCTTCATTGGATGAAGGATCTTTAAAGATTGTACTAGAGGTTACTTCTTCAAGATCTCTCCTTGATGTTGAGTCTCTAAATATATTTCTTGTTGATGCTTCATTCTCTTTTCTTTTGTCAAAGATTCCATTAGATGAAACTTCTTCACTTTCTTATATTTTTTTGCTCAATAAGTTTTATTCATTACTAGACTTTGAATCTTTCGAGGATCGTTCGTTCACCGAGATTGTTCTTTCAAAGGAAACTACTAGAGTTGACTTCTATTCTTCTTCAAAAGAGTTATTTCATGAAGTTGATAGAGATTATTATAGGTTTGAACTCATCCATTCATCTTTTAATAGTCTATTCAACTCATTAAGTTACTCTATGATTGGTTATTTCTTAGAATTTTTCTGAAAATTATAAACACGCCCATCTTTCAATTTAATGATTGGATCAAATTTCTTATTCCAATTCTTAATTCTTAGGTATTTGTTAGCGACACAAGTTATAACATGGCTTCCATGATTTCTAAAGTTTGAATAACATTTGTGAAAATAACATTCACATTTATATTCCTTGCCTCATGTGTTCATTTCCTCTTATTCGATACTTGGAGATACTTCATAAATCATTTCAAGAGTATCCCATATTTTCTTGGAATAGTTGCAATTAAAGACATAAAGAAATTGATTTTTATTTAAAAACATAACTAAATTATATTTTTTTTCTATAAAATCAATTTCAAACTTTCTCTTATCTTTTATGGTACAAAGTAAATCAGGTTTATCTACTACTTTACCATTTAGATAATTAATAGGGATAAATGGACAATTGATTATTATTTCTCACAATTCAAGATTCAAAATTAGAATGAAAATTTTCAATCTAGCTTTCCATAGTTCAAACATATCACCATTAAACGGCGGAGGTATGTTAAAGAGAGTCATCTTGTTAAAAGAAGTGTATGAAGCCATCTTCCTCCTGGCACAATTAATCTTTAAACAAGAGGAGGTGGGAGAGTGAGTTGTTGAGGTTTGAAAAATTTAGGTTTAAACAAAATCATTTGTGAATTTATAGTTTGGAAACATTTTATAGAACAACTAAGTAAATAAGCAGCAGAAAGAAAATAACTGAAAAATAAAAGTGAAGAGAAGAACATCAAAGAATTACCCTTGCTTGAAAACGTGTGGTGTTACATGCAAGTAAGTATGCATGGCCTTTTAAAGTAGCAAGTGATATAATAGTAAGGATGTCGAACCCACAGGGAGAGGAAATAACTTAGTTTGATTTGTAAAATTATCTTTTGTTACATGCAAGTATGTTACTTGCTTTACAGCTTATCAATCAAACAGAGTTTCAGCTTATTCAAAAGTTTTTCACGTAAAAGCTCTTGTCAAAAGTTCTTGTTTTTTATTCTTTCAAGTCTTCTTTATATATGCATGAAAAGATCCATTGAAGGGTGAAGATGGAATTACACATTTCTTTATTGTATTCTTGCATAAAGGTCAATAAAAGGTGGGAGACAAAATCATGCCGCAGTACAGTCCTTGTGCCATAAAATCAGCATAGTGGAAGAAATATTTGATCTTGTACTATGTACTATTTTTCTCTTATAAAACCTTTTTGATCTTATCTTCTAATCTTCAGAGGCTTCTGAATATATGTTGATGAAGCATGTTTAGAAGGATCAAATGCTGAACCAAAGTCTTCAGAACCTTGTCTTCAAAGTCTTCAGAACTTGTTCTCTAGAACCTTGTCTTCAAAATATTTAGAACTTGGTCTTCAAAACTCTTGCCATATGTTAGAGCTTGAGATTCGTCATAATCCCCTTATCATATTCAGAGTTAGAAGCCATTTGATGAGCATTCTGTTAGAACAAGAATTGTTCTGATCAATAATTTTAGTTTTGATGATAACAATGTATATGAATTTTGCTCAAGATAATGTGGTACTCTAATCCTATGCAATCTCCTTTTCAGGAAATATATAGAGAGTATGCACAAATCAGCGCTAAGAAGCTTTGACTCAGAAGGTTCAGTATGCAACTTCAGCACATGGTCTGGCAAGACATCAGAAGATGGTCAAGCAGAATCAGAACATGGTCTATTATAAGCATCAGAAGAACTTGAGTTCAGAAGCAGAAGCACTGAAGTCATGGAATCACGCTCAGAAGCATATCAAGATCAGAAGATCAGAAGATGCTCTGCACCAAGCTGTTTGTATTCTGATGATTTTCAACGTTGTATTTACAAAGAACAAATCAGAATCAAGTACTAGATGGCAGGCTACGCTGACTGACAAAAGGAACGTTAGAAGCTACTAAAGGCAATGTCAGTAGTCACAGCAAAAGCAAGGCTCGAGGTAGTTGACAAAACAGTGAAACATTAAATGCAATGCTGTACGGAATACGCAAAGCATTAAATGCTCCCAACGGTCATCTTCTTAAACGCCTATATAAATGAAGTTCTGATGAGAAGCAAGGTTACCGATTCTTAACAATTTCTGTGAATATTAACTTGCTGAAACGCTGTTCAATTCAAAGCTCAGAAACTTCATCTTCAACCTCACTACATTACTGTTGTAATACTTTAGTGAGTCTAAGCTTAAATCTGTAAGAGAAATATCACAGTTTGTGATTATCGCTTTTAAGAAGCAATTGTAATACTCTTAGAATTTGTTTATATTAATTTGTAAAGGACTAGAGTGATCGGGTTGTGATCAGTATACTCTAGAGAAGTCTTAGAAGGTCTCTAAGCAGTTGTTCCTAGAGTGATCAAGTTGTGATCAGAAGACTCTAGAAGACTTAGAAGTTGTCTAAGTGGAAAACCATTGTAATCTCGTGTGATTAGTGGATTAAATCCTCAGTTGAGGTAAATCACCTTGTATAGGGTGGACTGGAGTAGTTTAGTTAACAACGAACCAGGATAAAAATACTTGTACAAATTATTTTTATCTTACGAGTTTTGAAACTACACTTATTCAAACCCCCCCTTTCTAAGTGTTTTTCTATCCTTCAATTGGTATCAGAGCGTCGGTTCTAAGGTGCAAGCACTTAACCGTGTTTAGAAAAGATTCAGGAAGAGAAAAACGCTTCAGTAAAAGATGGCTGGTGAAATTCCAACAAATACATCTACATCTACATCTGGCTCAGCTGAGCAATACAATGGTAATGGTAACAATGGTTACACTAGACCACCAATATTCAATGGTGAAAACTTTGAATATTGGAAAGATAAATTGGAAAGTTACTTTCTTGGTCTGGATGCTGATCTATGGGATTTTCTGTTGGATGGTTACAAACATCCTGTTAAAGCTACTGGTGTAAGTCTCACAAGAAGCGAAATGACTGATGATCAAAAGAAAGATTTCAAAAATCATCACAAATGCAGGACTGTTCTGTTGAATGCTATCTCTCATGTTGAGTATGAGAAGATATCTAACAGGGAAACGGCTCATGACATATATGAGTCCTTGAAAATGACTCATGAAGGAAATGCTCAAGTCAAGGAGACCAAAGCTCTTGCACTAATCCAGAAGTACGAAGCCTTCAAGATGGAGAATGATGAAGACATTGAGAAGATGTTTTCAAGATTTCAAACTCTGACTGCTGGATTAAGAGTTCTGGACAAAGGCTACACCAAGGCTGATCATGTAAAGAAGATCATCAGAAGCTTGCCCAGAAGATGGGGCCCAATGGTGACTGCATTCAAGATCGCGAAGAATCTGAATGAAGTTTCGTTGGAAGAGCTTATCAGTGCCTTGAGAAGCCATGAAATAGAGCTGGATGCAAACGAACCTCAGAAGAAAGGTAAGTCTGTTGCATTAAAATCTAATTTTAAAAAATGCACTAACGCTTTTCAGGCTGAAGAGGAAGATTCTGAAGAATCAGAATCAGAAGAAGAAGAAGATGAACTGTCCATGATTTCCAGAAGAGTCAATCAACTCTGGAAAAGCAAGCAAAGGAAGTTCAGGAGCTTTAAAAGCTCAAAGAAGCCTGAAAGAGGAGAATCTTCTAGAGGCAGAAGATATGACAAGAAAAAGGTCGTGTGCTATGAATGCAATGAGCCAGGACATTTCAAAAGTGAGTGCCCAAAACTTCAGAAGGAAAATCCCAAGAAGAAATTTCATAAGAAGAAAGGTCTTATGGCAACATGGGATGATTCAGAATCAGAATCAGACTCTGAAGATGAGCAAGCAAATCTGGCACTAATGGCCACAATGGATGATGGATCAGAATCTACATCAGAATCAGATTCTGAAGAGGTATTTTCTGAACTATCTAGAGAAGAGTTAGTTTCCAGTTTAACAGAACTTCTGGAACTCAAGGCTCATCTTAGTATCAAATACAAAAAGCTGAAGAAGCAGTTTGAATTTGAAACTAAGAAGCTGGAAGTGGAAAATTCTGAACTGAAGGAAAAAGTTTTAAATCTATCCAAAGATAGTGGATCTCCTTCTGAAACAAAAAAATCCATTCCTAGCATGAATCATATTCTGAAAGAATATGACTCGAGCTTCAGAAAGTTCTTATCTAGAAGTATTGGCAGAAGTCATCTTGCTTCTATGATATATGGTGTTTCTGGAAACAGAAGGTTTGGTTTTGGCTATGAGGGTGATACCTCACATAAATTTGAACCTATTGATGATCTGAAGATCACATACAAGCCATTGTATGATCAGTTCAAATATGGTCATGCACATGATATTAGGCTCACTTCACATGCACAGAAGTTTAACACTGTTCACACCAAGAAGCATGTGACACATCCTAAGAAATATCATGCTGACAAACCTAAAGAATATCATGCTGTTCCTCCTGTTAAATATTCTGCTAAACCCAAGTTCAATCAGAACTTGAGGAGAACTAACAAGAAAGGACCCAAGAAATTGTGGGTACCTAAGGAAAAGATTATTCCTATTGCAGATATCCTTGGCTGCAAAGAAGGAAAAGCACAACATGTGATGGTACCTGGACTCTGGATGCTCGCGACACATGACAGGAAGAAGGTCTATGTTCCAAGACCTGGTGCTTAAATCTGCTGGAGAAGTGAAGTTTGGAGGAGATCAGAAGGGCAAAATTATTGGCTCAGGAACTATAAAGTCTGGTAACTCTCCTTCTATTTCTAATGTTCTTCTAGTAGATGGATTAGCTCATAACCTATTGTCTATAAGTCAATTAAGTGACAATGGTTATGACATAATCTTTAATCAAAAGTCTTGCAAGACTGTAAGTCAGAAGGATGGCTCAATCCTATTTACAGGCAAGAGAAAGAACAACATTTATAAGACAGATCTTCAGGATCTTAAGAATCAGAAGGTGACTTGTCTTATGTCTGTTTGTGAAGAGCAATGGGTCTGGCACAGGAGATTAGGACATGCTAGTTTGAGAAAGATTTCTCAGATTAACAAACTAAATCTTGTCAGAGGACTCCCTAATCTGAAATACAAATCAGATGCTCTTTGTGAAGCATGTCAAAAGGGCAAGTTCTCCAAACCTGCATTCAAGTCTAAGAATGTTGTCTCTTCCTCAAAGCCGTTAGAACTTTTGCACATTGATCTGTTTGGCCCAGTCAAAACAGCATCTGACAAAGGGAAGAAATATGGATTAGTCATCGTTGATGATTATAGCCGCTGGACATGGGTAAAGTTCTTAAAACACAAGGATGAGTCTCATTCAGTGTTCTTTGAATTCTGCACTCAGATTCAAACTGAGAAGGAGTGTAAAATCATAAAGGTCAGAAGTGATCATGGTGGTGAATTTGAGAACAAATTCTTTGAGGAGTTCTTCAAAGAAAATGGTATTGCCCATGATTTCTCTTGTCCTAGAACTCCACAACAAAATGGAGTTGTAGAACGAAAGAATAGGACTCTACAAGAAATGGCCAGAACCATGATCAATGAAACCAATATGGCTAAGCACTTCTGGGCAGAAGCAATAAACACTGCATGTTATATTCAGAATAGAATCTCTATAAGACCTATTCTAAATAAGACTCCTTATGAATTGTGGAAGAACAGAAAGCCCAACATTTCATATTTTCATCCTTTTGGATGTGTTTGTTTTATTCTAAACACTAAAGATCATCTTGGTAAGTTTGATTCTAAGGCACAAAAATGTTTCCTTCTTGGATATTCTGAACGCTCTAAAGGCTACAGAGTATACAATACTGAAACATTGATTGTAGAAGAATCAATCAATATCAGGTTTGATGATAAGCTTGGTCTTGAAAAGCCAAAGCAGTTTGAGAATTTTGCAGATATTGATATTGATATCTCAGAAGTTGAAGAACCCAGAAGAAAAGTTTCAGAAGCTGAAAACCAAAGCAGCAAAGAATCAGAAGATCATGTTGCTGCATCCTTGGAAAATCTGAGAATTTCTCAAGAACCAACTATCAGAAGATCACCTAGACTTGCCTCAGCTCACTCAGAAGATGTCATCCTTGGAAAGAAAGATGATCCCATCAGAACAAGGGCATTCCTTAAGAACAACGCAGAATGTCAATTAGGTCTTGTTTCTTTGATCGAGCCAACTTCTGTTGATCAAGCTCTAGAAGATCCAGACTGGATAATTGCCATGCAAGAAGAACTCAATCAGTTTACAAGGAATGATGTATGGGACTTGGTTCCTAGACCAAAAGGATTTAACATCATCGGCACTAAGTGGGTATTCAGAAACAAGCTGAGTGAGAAAGGTGAAGTGGTAAGAAACAAAGCCAGACTGGTGGCTCAGGGCTATAGTCAGCAAGAAGGGATTAACTATACAGAAACCTTTGCACCAGTGGCCAGGTTAGAATCTATTCGTCTATTAATTTCTTTTGCCACTCAACACAACATCACTCTTTATCAGATGGATGTTAAGAGTGCCTTCTTAAATGGTTACATAGATGAAGAAGTTTATGTCCCTCAACCTCCTGGTTTTGAAGACTCCATGTCTCCAAATCATGTTTTTAAATTAAAGAAATCATTATACGGATTGAAACAAGCTCCTAGAGCTTGGTATGAACGTTTGAGTTCTTTCCTTCTGGAAAATGGTTTCACTAGAGGAAAAGTGGACACTACTCTCTTCTGTAAAACATTTAAAAAGGATATTTTAATTTGTCAAATATATGTTGATGATATTATCTTTGGAACATCTAATGCTACACTTGGAAAGGAGTTTGCTGAGTCTATGCAGGCTGAATTTGAAATGAGCATGATGGGAGAACTCAAGTATTTCCTTGGGATTCAAATCAACCAAACTTCTGACGGAACCTATGTTCATCAAACGAAGTATGTGAAAGAACTTCTGAAGAAGTTTAATCTTTCTGAAAGCAAAGAAGCCAAAACTCCTATGCATCCAACATGTGTCCTAAGTAAGGATGAGGTAAGTAAGAAGGTAGATCGGAAGTTGTACAGATGTATGATTGGATCTCTTCTATACCTAATTGCTTCTAGACCTGACATTCTCTTCAGTGTTTGTTTGTGCGCTAGATTCCAATCAGATCCAAGAGAATCTCATTTAACTACGGTTAAGAGAATTCTGAGGTATCTGAAAGGTACTACTAATGTTGGTTTAGTTTACAGAAGATCCAAAGATTACAACTTAGTAGGATTCTGTGATGCTGACTATGCTGGAGATAGAATAGAAAGAAAGAGCACTTCTGGAAGTTGTCAATTTCTTGGGAGTCATCTGATCTCATGGTACAGCAAGAAGCAAGCTACTATTACCCTCTCAACAACAGAAGCAGAATATGTTGCTGCTGCTGGATGTAGCACACAAATGCTCTGGATGAGAAGTTAGCTAGAAGATTATCAGATATATGAGAGTAACATTCCTATTTTCTGTGATAATACTTCTGCTATATGTTTATCTAAGAATCCTATCTTACATTTAAAAGCTAAACATATTGAGATTAAACATCATTTCATAAGGGACTATGTTCAGAAGGGTGTTATATCTTTAAACTTTGTGGATACAGACCATCAATGGGCTGATATCTTTACAAAACCCCTTGCTGAAGATAGGTTTAAGTTCATTCTGAAGAATATCAGTATGGATTTATGCCCAGAATGAGAAGATGAGAAAATCTTATGTATGGCTATCTTCTAAAATGAGATTGGATTAATGTTTTATAGGAAGTTCTGATCTTAAATCAATTAGAAGTAGTGACTCGTTTATTACTAACGTTTCATTGTCTAAGTTGATTCAGAATATCTTTTAGAGTAAATATAGCTGTATCTAGCTTTCCAGATGGTAACACGTGTCTACCCTATTTGGACAAGCGTGCGTGCAGTTGAGGAGGCGCCTTTCCTAGGTAAATGTTCTATCACTTCTTTTGTCATAATTTCTCTCTCCTCTTGTCACGTAACATTAAATGCCATTCATCATTTTCTTTATTTTCTTTTTCGTTTTTATATTCGTCAAACGTTTCCCTTCCCTAGAACGTTTCCTTTCCCACATTCCCTCTATTTATTTCTCCATTTCTTTGCATTCTTCAATCAAACTATGAGCTCTCTCTCTCTCTCTCTCTCTCTCTCTCTCTCTCTCTCTTTCTCTCACTTTTCTATGAATATCCTTTGCATAAACCCTAGTTCATTCTTCATCGACCTAGCGTTCGTCATGAATCCTTCGCCTAGTTCTCTTCATCAAAACTTTAAACCAGTTAAAGAAACTATGTCTCAACAGTGGCTGATCTATTTGAATAGAACGGATGGAAGGGTTAATAGGTTACAGGATGAGAAACATATCTCAGGATGGCATTCCAAGTTATTCTCAAGTCAGATCTCTTCCTTGATGCTGTTATCAACATTTGTCCAAAGGAAGAAGACTTTCTTGAGATATTGGATGAAGTTAGGTTCCATAAGGACTTAACTTCTATGTTAAGGGAAAGCCCATCTGAGAATACGCTCTCTCCTGGTGAACTGTTCTCAGTTCCTCGTTTGTATTCATTTACTTCTTTCTCTGGGAGCTGCTCAAGCATGCAGAGTTTCAAGATTTGATGACCAAGCAAGGGCAAGAACAACGCTGGGATTCATGATATACTGGCTTAGATTAGGACTAGGCTAGGGTTGTAGTCTTTATGTCCTTGTAGTTTTCTTTGCTTGTTGCACTTGTGTATCAGCATACATCTTCTGTAACTCTTTTTGGTTAATCAATGAAAAGTTTTTTGCATAACTCTTGTACTTCTGCTTGTTTTATCAATGCCTATTTGTTTCTCTTTCCATGTGTCCTATGCTTACATTTGAATCTTTTACATTCTTTTTGATGTTATGACAAAAAGGGGGAGAAATAGTGATAAATGATTTGATTTATATTAGCAGTTGCCGGGAAGAAAGTCCACACATTACTAACAGAAGCTGCAAGCTTCATATGTTTCTAAGTTGTGTTGTTGCAGGAATTGAAGATTCAAGATCAAATAAGCAACAAGATGAATCAAGTTCTTGGATTCTTGAAGCAAGCTGAGTGCTATGAAGCTTCAGAATCAGAAGCAAGAAAGAAGAATGTTCAAATATTCTGATGATAGAATATGGCTCTGATACATTCTATATGGCTTATATGGCTCTAATACATATTATGTGTTCTAAAACATATTTTATGTTCTGATTCATTCATGCTGACTTTTGTCGTTTAGTTTTGTTCTGTAACATTTCAGGATGTAGAGATGCTCTGATGATGCTCTGGTACATTCAACAATGTTCTGATACAATCTAGCATGAAGTGATGTAAGAAGAAATTCAAGCTCTGAAGCTGTCCGATGGAAGCAGGAATCAGAAGCTGTGAATGTTCTGAGGATCAAAGAAATTCAAGTTCTGAAGCTGTCCGATGGAAGCAGGAATCAGAAGTTGTGAATGTTCTGAGGATCTAAAGAAATTCAATGTTCTGAAGCTTTCCTATGGAAGCAGAAATCAGAAGCAGTGAATGTTCTGAAATTCAAGCATATGTGAACGTCTCTACTGAAATACTCAGGGAAGTCTTTTATTTATAAAATTCTTCTTGTATTAATTTCAGGGGGAGATTATTCATCTCAGGGGGAGATTGTTAATCTCAGGGGGAGACACATTCACATTATGTTTATATGCTTATGCTATAACTGTGTAATTGTCTTTTGCCGTCTGTTATTCTGATTGCAAATTCATATCATTTATATATGTTCTGATCAATAACCTTAGTTTTGATGATAACAATGTATATGAATTTTGCTCAAGATAATGTGGTACTCTAATCCTATGCAATCTCCTTTTCAGGAAATATATAGAGAGTATGCACAAATCAGCGCTAAGAAGCTTTGACTCAGAAGGTTCAGTATGCAACTTCAGCACATGGTCTGGCAAGACATCATAAGATGGTCAAGCAGAATCAGAACATGGTCTATTAGAAGCATCAGAAGAACTTGAGTTCAGAAGCAGAAGCACTGAAGTCATGGAATCACGCTCAAAAGCATATCAAGATCAGAAGATCAGAAGATGCTCTGCACCAAGCTGTTTGTACTCTGATGATTTTCAACGTTGTATTTACAAAGAACAAATCAGAATCAAGTACTAGATGGCAGGCTACGCTGACTGACAAAAGGAACGTTAGAAGCTACTAAAGGCAATGTCAGTAGTCACAGCAAAAGCAAGGCTCGAGGTAGTTGACAAAACAGTGAAACATTAAATGCAATGCTGTACGGAATACGCAAAGCATTAAATGCTCCCAACGGTCATCTTCTCAAACGCCTATATAAATGAAGTTCTGATGAGAAGCAAGGTTACCGATTCTTAACAATTTCTGTGAATATTAACTTGCTGAAACGCTGTTCAATTCAAAGCTCAGAAACTTCATCTTCAACCTCACTACATTACTGTTGTAACACTTTAGTGAGTCTAAGCTTAAATCTGTAAGAGAAATATCACAGTTTGTGATTATCGCTTTTAAGAAGCAATTGTAATACTCTTAGAATTTGTTTACATTAATTTGTAAAGGACTAGAGTGATCGGGTTGTTGTCAGTATACTCTAGAGAAGTCTTAGAAGGTCTCTAAGCAGTTGTTCCTAGAGTGATCAAGTTGTGATCAGAAGACTCTAGAAGACTTAGAAGTTGTCTAAGTGGAAAACCATTGTAATCTCGTGTGATTAGTGGATTAAATCCTCAGTTGAGGTAAATCACCTTGTATAGGGTGGACTGGAGTAGTTTAGTTAACAACGAACCAGGATAAAAATACTTGTGCAAATTATTTTTATCTTACGAGTTTTGAAACTACACTTATTCAAACCCCCCCTTTCTAAGTGTTTTTCTATCCTTCACATTCTTTCAGAAGTGTTTTCAAAGAGAATTCTATATCTTGACATTTCTTTGTAAACCGCACTTTGTTATCTCTTTAGAGTCAGAGTGTGTAGATTCCAAAAATTGATGACGTCACATGCCATTCTATCATAGTCAGAACCTATAAACAAAAGATACACACTAGACATAAACCATTAGGGTACAAAATTGTTTTCTAAGAAACAATGTATTGTTATCATCAAAACTAAAGACCATATGTAGAACCAAATCTTGTTCTTACAATTTCTCCCTTTTTGATGATGACAAAACCATGTATTTTGATGAAATTTTTTTACTTGGTTTAATCACATAAAACATATCAGAGTGAATTAGCTCCCCCTAAGTTTTATAGTATAAAATAACTCAGCTTGTTCAGAGGCTCCCCCTAGGTTCAAGACTTATAAAATAATTTTGACATATAAAGCACTTTAATCAGCATGAAAGATACACTTCCCTGATTAAGATACTTATCAATTTCTTTGAGTCTGATAGAAATTGTCTGGTTTGACATCTCAGAGCCTATCTATATTATCTCATATCCTGATGGGCATGCCTGGTTCTTATATCTCACTTTGCCTTAGAGTCTGGCTTGCAATTTTATCCGGGGCATGCTTGTAAGTATATTGAGTGCGCCTAAGAGGGGGGGTGAATTAGGACTTTGAAATTTTATCCGGTTTTAGAAACAAGTAGTTCTTATTTTTCTGGTTTGGTGCAAGAGTTTAGAAATGTGTTACATTCTTTTTTGGTTATGATTTGTGAAAGCGGTAAATGCGGAAAAGCAAAGAACACAATGATGTATATTGGTTCCCCTCACAGTCCAGAGTATTCCAGTCCCCTTTCAAACACGAAAGAGATTTTACTATAGTTTGTGACTTACACAAGACAAACCAAACACCAAGAACAATCCTCTTGGATTTTTATTAAGTACACTAAGAGAACAATCATCCCTTAATGACTCAGTTGTTTCCAACAATCTTGGACAACAAGATTTCAAGCACCAAGAACAATCCTCTTGGATTTACTAACTTGATTATGAGAACAATCCTCTTACTAATCAAAAACCCTTACTTCCAACAATCCTGGATAGCAAGTCAATAATAACAAAATATATTTGAGTAGAAATGTTGATGAACATATATCAATCACTAGGATTGATCTTCTCTTTCAAGAAGTACAATTTACAATGATATAATAATGCTCAAGTGTTTATGTATGAATGAGAAACTTTTCTAACAAAGTGCAAAAAAAGTTTCAATGAAAGTTCAAGTATCAAACACTTGTATGAAAATATATGATTAAAAAGGTGGTAAATTGTAATGAAAGAGGTGAGATTCAAATCTGAAAATATAGAGTATATATAGTGTCTTAACACCCCTAGGAATGAGTGTGATTCAATAAAAAGGTGCAAAGATTGATGGACATAAAATGGTTCACGTTCAGATTTGAAACATATTGTTTTTTGACTCTGGTACGCTGGAAATCAATTTACCATTATAGGAAATCGATTTCCCTGAAGCGTTGAGTTTAGAAATTCTAAAACTGACACTGGAAATCGATTTACCCATATAGGAAATCGATTTACCCATATAGGAAATCGATTTCCATGTTAAAAAATAGTTCAAGAAATCTGTTTCCAAAAACAGGGAATCTGTTTCTAGTTCAGGAAATTTGTTTCCAAATACCGGAAATCTGTTTCCTGACAGCAAACAACTTTGATTTGAAATTTAGGAAAAGCTTGATATTTTAACCAAAAGGACCATGCATGCAACTAAGTATTTAGGAGAATATTGAGCACTAAGTTATCAATATAAATTGCATGCTTATACCTCAATGAATCAAGATCAATACTATTCTTCAAAATATAATTCTTTAATTCTTTGATGCTAGCTTTTACACATGATGAATCTTGAGTACTTGATTTTATTAAATGCACTTGAGGCTTCTTTCATACTTTTTCCATGATCGTTTGATTTTCACATTGTCATCATCAAAACAAAATAGATGGAGAGTCTTGATTCACATTCTCCCCCTTTTTGATGATGACAAACCATTGAAATTTGAAGTGCTTGGATCTCTTGAAAAATTTGAATCTCTTATGTGAATTCTCCCCTATCTTTGATAACTCCCCCTTGATCAAAGCTCTCTCTTTATTCATATAGATTTTGCATCTTTCTTTTTGGCTGCAATAGTTAGAGACAAGCTCTCTCTTTATACCTATGAGTTTTACCTCATGAGTGACTTCATCAAAACATTCATCTTTGGTGAATATGATTTTGAAGCCTTTGTCACAAAGTTGGCTTTTTCTTAGAAGATTTTTCTTTAGTCTTTCAACATCAAGTACATCTTAAAATAGATGTGAAAGTTAGTACTCCAACTTTGCCAATGCCAACAATTCTTCCTTTAAGGTATTCCCCATATGAAATAATCCTTGGACTTTTAAACTAGATTTGAATGTTAGTTTATGTCTTCCATCAAATTCTTAGAACCACCACTTATAAAAAAGATCATAGATTTTAAGTGGTCCTCAAGCAAACCTACAGAATAAATTAAGTTTGAATTGGTACCCAATGTGCTTTGGGTCCATCATAGTTAGTTCCTTTCTTAACCCACACATAATGATTTCTGCCTAACATAATAGTTCATCTTCCTAACAGTTGTAACTAATTTTTTTAAGTAACTAATCTCTAACTGTTTTTTCTTTTTTTCACATAACAAACCTCAATCTGATTCTAACAAAAACATCCCTAACTCCTGGACATTCTTTTATGTTTCGCTTAGATATTGTTCTGGACTAGCCCAATTGTTCCAATTGGCCGAATCCACTCATTGGCATAAACCGGCCCAATAAGCATTGGCCCGATCCACAGAGTCGGTAGAAAAGGCATCTCCCCTTCTACCGAGCACGATCAAGGATTAGCCGAACACGCTGAGACCCCTTCCCCGGCAACGGCTAGTGACCCGTGCACGACTAGTCAAGACCTAGTCAATTCTCTCCTATATTTTGGGCCTCCTGGATTCACGTCCAAGCCCACGAATATAGCATGACCCAATCTACCTCAAGGAGAACATTATAAATAAACCTCTACTTCTAGAGGGCAAGGTAATCTAAACTTTTCCCAAAAACGCATACTTTCTATTATACCTTGTTGTTCTCTTACTTACTTTGGCATCAGAGTGCCTTGCAAATACAACCCCCTTTTTCTCTCTCAACCATCACCTAAGATTAAGCCTACCGTTGCTGGCCATCTGTTCTTCCCATTGCAAATAGTTGCGCCGTCAGTGGGAAACTTGCTTCCCTGTTTCTCTTTCTTGCACTTTCTTGACCGCCTCTTGCGCTATCAAGAATTCAGAAACTAATGCTATCACCTTTCATCCTTCATGGCTGGCAACAACAAAGACTTCTCCACTCTAGATGCTGCACAGATAGGAAAGAACAATGTTGAACTCATCGTACCTCCCCCCAACGATAACGTCACTAAGCCTTGTGATGGCCGCACGACTTCTCCTTCTTCGGAGGATGCCCATAACAACACCACTTTCCATTACGGGGATACGAACAGCAAGAATCATCAAGAATCTGTTCTTGAGAACACCTTCCTGGTCACAGAGCCAGACCAACCTGACCCCCACCATGGCCGCCATCTTCGCCGCCCTAAACCAGACCAACGCCTTGATCCGACAATAAAACAATCGGATTGGGGAACTGGAACAGAAGCACCGCACTAAGACTCCCCCTCACAAACACTCACGTTCCAAGAAGGATACCTTGGAAGCCAAGAAACGTCACCATTCTCGTCCGCGAAGAGACCATCCTTCCTCTATTGCCAAAAAAGCAAAGAAGATCACTGCTCTCGTCAGCACACACCGTCCTCACGGCAAAAGAGACGGTCACGATCACCTTTTGCGAAGCCCGCGGACCATCTTCGACATCACAGGAGAACTTACAACCATTCACCATCCCCCATCCATAGTGACGAAGAGCCGAGGCCCCCTGTCTCGGGCTATACTTGAGGCTCCTCTGCCCGTTGGGTTAGAAAAACCTCCTCCGTTGGGTACATATGATGGCACATCAGATCCAGACGAACACATCAAAAACATCGATGCCCTTCTCGACTATAGAGGGGTCCCTGGTGCGATAAAGTGTCGACTATTTCTGACCACCCTGCGCAAGGGTGCAATGACATGGTATAAAAGCCTTCCGGACAAATCCATCGCGTCCTGGAAGGGACTCGACAGACTCTTTTCAAGGTATTTCACGGCCTCTCGCAGACATCCCATGTCGGAAGCCTTGCTAGAAGCCATCATATAGGGGAAACATGAGCCGCTCACAGCTTATATCGAAAGATTCAACAAGGAGGCCGTTCAGGTGTCCACCACAGCCGATATGAAAATGTATTTTCTTGGAACAGGGCCTCCGACCTCGTTCCGATTTCGCCAAGGCCGTGGGCATAAAAATGCCCGCCATGTTGGATACATTGTTCCTCAAGGCGCAAGCATACATCCAGTACGAAGAAAAGGAAGCCGCCCACGCGGCTCAGAATTCCAGGCACGAGGAAAATACCAAGAGTGCCGGCAGGAAGAAGGTTCTCGCAAGGAAGCAGACTAATAGAAATAAGACAGGAACCGGGACTCCAGAGATTACAAGGGACCAACTGGGAAATTCCGAGAATATACCCCTCTGAATGCATCTCGGGAACATATCTTGACCGAAAGCGCCAATGCCGAGTTCCAGACAGGCAAGGTTTGCTTCCTGAAATCCCTGCTTGCTCGACTAAACATGGATAAGTCAAAATACTATCGTTTTCATAAAGGCCACAGGCACAACACAGAGGATTGTGTCTATTTGAAAGATACATTCGAAATACTTATCAAAGAGGGGCACCTCAAACAGTATGCTAAAAAGCAAGAAACTCCTCAAGAAACAAAGGCAGTGTCCGAGGAAAAACCTCTTGAGGACACATCCGCGTTGCAAGTCGCTATGAGCATCACCCGACCAGAAGACTTCTACATTCCAGATTGGGCCAGCACCCCGACGTTTTTTTCTTCACATAGCCCATGGGAGTCGTTTCCATCCACGAAGATCATATCTGGAGGGGGTTTCAACAAGCTCACAGTGGGTTCCGTCAAACGAAAATTCGAGGAGCTCATATTGGCTAGTTCGGGCAAGACAGCTACACTCGACCTTACCAAAGGGAGTTCCGCACCCATCGCATTCTACAAAGAAGAGCTCCCCAGTGGTGCCCCCAATTCCACTATTTCGCTGCTCATCCACGCAAGAATGACCAGCTTTGATGTCGGGCGCATTCTGGTCGATCAAGGCAGTTCAATCGACATCATGTACTCCCAGCTGTTCACCAACCTATAACTAGATGAGAGCCATCTCACCCCATACGTAGGATCAGACTTGCAATGATTTAACAGCACTGTTACTAAGTCGTGGGGCTTCGTAGAACTGATTGTGTCATTCGGGGCAACTGAAATGGCCAGGGCCATAAATGTCCAGTTCCTGGTCATCGACTGTCCGTCTAGATACCAATGTATCTTTGGACGACCAACTTTGGCCGAATTAATAGTTGTGCCCTCCACCGTCCACCTCAAGATGAAATACTACACGACCAAATGACAAGTAGCCATCCTGCATGGAGACATAAAGGTTGTTTAGAGGTGTTTTGAGGCATCCGCCAATGGCCTCAACTCCATAAAATTTGCTCCTCGACTAAAGGCGAAGTTACCACTGCCCGCCAGCTCCGAGGTATCCAAGCCGCTGCCACGCATAGATACCGTCAACCTGGATAGTCATTTTTACAGGGAAGCCGAGGGGAAAGCAGAAGCAAAGAGATCTCCGACAATCAAAGTAGAGGACATCCTGCGTCCCATCCTCGATGGAGACTTTGAGCTCGTGCCACTTGGAGAAGACCCGAGCAAAAGGGTCAAGATCGGAGCTAACCTGCTTGACTTGGCTAGAAAGCACCTGAAAGTGTGCCTACGAGAAAATGCCGATCTATTTTCCTGGAGCGTCACGGAGATGCCAAGTCTCGATCTTGAGATCGCTTTCCACCACCTGACGATTGACCCCGCGTGCAAAGCCATTGCCCAGAGAAGAAAGAAACAGTACCCAGAGAAAACGGCCGCAACCGAGTTAGCTGTTAGGGACCTCTTAGAGGCAAATTTTATCTCGGAGGCCAATTATACTACTTGGCTGTCCAATGTTGTAATTGTCAAAAAGAATAATGGAAAATGGCGCATGTGTATTGACTATACCGATCTCAATAAGGCTTGCCCTAAAGATGCATACCCACTACCAAACATAGATAAACTAGTAGATAATTCCATCGGTTTTAAATTACTATCATTCATGGATGCATATTCGGGATACAATCAAATCCCTATGGCCAAGACCGACAAAAAATACACATCTTTCATGACAGAATCGGGCAACTATTACTACAACGTAATGCCCTCCGGTCTAAAAAACGCTAGGGCAACTTACCAATGAATGATGAACAAAGTATTCCGAGGAGAAATAAGAGACATGCTCGAAGTATACATGGACGAAATGATCGTAAAATCCCAGGAGGAAACCGATCATGCGCTCCACCTTAAAAAGGTCTTCGAACATGCCAGAAAATGTAAAATGAGATTTAATCCCAAAAAATGCACGTTCGGCGTTCGAGCAGGTAAATTCCTAGGTTTCTATTTGATAGAACGAGGAACTGAGGCTAATCCGGAAAAATGTAGGGCTTTTTTCGAATTCCCTACACCGAACTCAAAAAAATCTATCCAATCATTAAACAGAATGCTTACATCGTTATCCCGATTTGTGGCCAAGTCTGCCCAGCACGCTCTCCCTTTATTCAAACTTCTGTGAAAAGAGGCTACATTTGAATGGACAGATGAGTGTGAACAAGCCCTCATCCACCTCAAACAAGCCCTGTCACAACCACCCGTCCTATCCAGACCAAACATCGGGGAAGTCTTGTATTTATATCTGGCCGTTGCAACGGAGGCCGTCAGTGCCTCCCTCATCAGAGAAACCCAAGAGGGGTAGAAACCTATATACTTCACAAGCAAGGCTCTTCAGGGCCAAGAGCTCAGATACCAACAGATAGAGAAGGTCGCACTAGCCTTAATCAACGCAGCAAGAAGACTTAGACATTATTTCCTGGAACATACCATAATAGTACGGACCGAACAACCCATGAAACAGTTGCTCGGGTGTCCGGATATGGCTGGACGAATGCTTCGCTGGTCTCTAGAGCTATCCGAATTTAAAATAAGGTATGAAGGCAGAAAACCGCTGAAGGAGCAAACCTTAGCCGACTTTGTGCCCGAAATGACCTTCATCGAATCGCCGGTCAGCAATGCCCGAAAATGGGTCATCTACGTGGACGGAGCATCCAGTTCAACCGACAGTGGTGCGGGAATAATTATGGAAAACGGAGAGAGGACATTAATAGAGGTATCACTCTTTCCCTACTTCTAACATCCAAGCGGAATACGAGGCTCTCCTCGCAGGCTTACGACTGGTCGAGGACATCGGCGCCGAGGAACTCGAAATATTTACAGACTCCCAACTGGTCGCGTCGCAAGTGTCTGGGGAATACCAGGTTAAAAACAAAAACCTTCCAGAATACCTGACCCTGGTACGCAAAAGGATAATCCAGTTCAAGTCGACAAAAGTGAGACACATCCCCCAGGAACACAATACCCGGGCAGACGTTCCGTCAAAACTAGCTAGCACCAGGAAGAAGGGCGGAAATAAATTTGTAATCCAAGAGGTCCTTCCTCGACCCAGTATTGAGGTACTAACCACAGTCGTACAGGTAAACGCAATCGGGACACCACCTGCTGGATAACCCCAGTATACAACTACTTAGCAAACGAACTCCTGCCAGACGACCCTAAGAAGGCCGCCACCGTTAGGAGAAGAGCGTGCTCTTACGTACTGATCGAAGGTCAACTGTATCGTCGGAGGTTCTCCACCCCCTCCTCAAATGTATCGACGAAAGCAAAATCCCCCACGTCGTGCGAGAGATACATGAGGGAATAAATGCCTAGCACCTAGGAGGGAAATCACTCGCCCGGAATGTCTTACGGGTAGGATATTACTGGCCCACCATGCAGCAAGACGCCAAGGAACACGCAAAAAGTGTGACAAATGCCAATATTTTGGGGACATGCATCTGGCTCCCCCAAACAAACTCAAGTCTTTATCATCACCGTGGCCGTTTGCTTGGTGGGGCATGGACCTCCTCGGTCCCTTCGTCACCAGCTCTAACCAAAACAAATACCTGATAGTGGTCGTCAACTACTTCACCAAGTGGATAGAGGCAGAACCGCTAGCCAAAATAACCGCACAGAACGTGCTCTGTTTCTACAAGAGAAACATACTTTTTCGGTTCGGGGTACCTCTAGCTATCGTCACTGATAACGGAACCCAGTTTACCGACAAAAACTTCTAAGACTTTGTCACGAGACTTGGGACGACACAACATTTCGATTTCGTCGAACATCCTCAGACAAACAGCCAAGCAGAGGCTGCGAAAAGAGTGATCTTAAGGGGTCTCAAAAGGAGACTCGACGAAATCAAAAAGAGATGGATCGAAGAACTGCACAACGTCCTCTGGGCCTACCGAACTACGCCCCACTAGATCACCGGGGAAACTCCTTTCTGACTAACATACGGAACCGAGGCCGTAATACCCATTGAAATGTACGAGCCAACCAAGCGAACCGAAGAGCCCCTGGATGAGGAAATGAACGAAGAAGCGATCAGGGAGGAGCTCGACCTAGTCGAGGAAGTCCGGTCAGGCGCTGCCCTCCACGAAGCATCACTCAAATAGAAGATAGCTTTAAGATATGACATGAAAGTAATTAAACGAGAGTTCGAAATAGGCAGCTTGGTACTTAAGAGGAATCACAAAGATTCTCGGGAGGGCAAGCTAGCCGCAAACTGGGAAGGCCCCTATCTCGTCCGAGCAAAGACAGGAAATAGGACATACTACTTAGAAAACTTATAGGGAGAAGAACTTGCTCGACCATGGAACTCTGAAAAGCTCAAACAATATTACAACTGAGAGCCGAACAAACCCCTACGGGGAGCGCTCAAAACCCCAGGTGCGGCCTAGGTACAAGCCTAGCACCTCTTGTTGAAACGAAATGACAAGAGTCTGCTCTTTTAATCGAGCAGAAACTTAATCCTTTGGGGGGGGGCGCGTATACCGAGCATCCCCCGTCGTAACAGTACACCAACGGTAGAACGCCCTGCTCGCGAAGGAACCGTTCACGCCGTGAGATTCGGACTCCAAAACAATCGAGCCTGAGAATCACTCCGATCGGGCACGTGACCCCATCAATCGACCAAATTCCCCACACTTGACGATCTCACGTTGTTTATGTAAATAATATTCATAGAACAATCTTTTAGTATAAACCAATCTACACCCAAAATACAAACTCAATTGAAAAATACAAGGAAAAATAAACTGGAAAAAAGTTATTACAATATTTTTTTTTTGAAGAAGTTATTACAATATTAAAAAAAAACATAAATCTTGAAAATAAAATCCCAAAATCAAAATTTCCAAACCTAAACAAACATATTTTTAAGTTTTGATTCTTTACGTTAGACAAAAAAAGAAGAGAAAAATTAAATTTTTGAAGATGAAATTAAAATAAAAGAATTAGAAAAAAAATTTAAACATAAATTTTTTTCAATCCTTGATTCTTGTTGAGAGTGAGAAGAACTTGTTAATTGGAATTTTACTTTTTGGTTTCTAATAAATTTCTTCATATTATTGGCTTGTGAATATTTCTGAACTGTATTTGTATCATTTTCCAAATATTTGTTCACACTGCTACAATGTTAAGAAGCATAATATTTGTTCACACTGTTACAATGTTAAGAAGCAAAAGAAAGGAAAGAGACAAAAAAATAAATAAATAAAAGAAAATAGGTGAACAATAAAGAGTGATGAGAGAAAAATGAAGTGAGGCTATGAATAAGAGTTGAGTATTATTTTGTGTGAATTTGAATTTTGAATTTGGAAATTTAAAATTTTTAGTTTTTTAAATTTGAAACTTTTTTATTTTATAATTGAGACAAATGAAAAGGGTGAGGTGTAATCTAATGATTTCTTAAAAATTATTAAATTGACTTTTTATAAATGTGATTTTTTTATAATAAAAGGATGGTCAAGGGAGGGCATACTCAATGAACTTTATTAAATATATAGTTGACTACTGGAAGTCAAACTCCAGCTTATTTAATACCAAAAAATATATGATAGTATAATAGATAGGTTTAGTTTATTTTATTTTAAAATAATTTTAATAGTGTTATATATTTTTGTTTAAAAAAACTTTACAATAATTTAAAAAAAAATCAAATACAAATTAGTTTAAATAGTTATTCTTAAAAAGTTATTTTACATATTTCGTCTTTTTACTATAACGTTTTTTAGTATCGAAATTTCAAAAAATAACTTAAATTTGCAGGTATCTCAAATAATTTATCATAAATTAATTTTTAAAAAATTGCAATTTTAATTATGCTTTATTATTCAATAGTGTATATTAATGTTATACGATGTCTGAATTTGTCTTTTCATTTATAAAAAATAAATTTAAAATTTTTTAATATTTTACAGAATGTTTTTATATAAATTATTTTTAAAACTACAATTTTTTTTTTAAAGTTAAAACAAACTATTTATGATATTTATAAAAAATAAATTTAAATTTTTTTAATATTTTACAGAATGTTTTTATATAAATTATTTTTAAAACTACAATTTTTTTTTTAAAGTTAAAACAAACTATTTATGATTTCTCGAAATAAGATAAGAAATTTATTCATACAATTATATTATTGATGTACAAATAATTTGATATTATTGCTCTTTATTACAAAAATATTTAAGTGAATTGGACATTCATAAATTTTAATTCATACTTTGACGAGTTACAGGTCAATTTTTAAAGACGGTTTTTGTATTAAATCAATAATTCAATCATGTAACCATATATACTTGAAATTTTTGGTACGATGACATTTCATTGTACACTAGTACTATGATAATAAAGAGCTAATAACTGTTCAGTTATGTTAAGACATATGATTGGCTAAACTGATTAGAAGCACTCAACCATTGGAAGCTTGATCAACTAACAAAGTTGGTTGCTTTGAGTTAAATAATTTGTTGGCTTAATTGCAACTTTAGTCCCCTATTTTGTCTTTATCTTGATTTTGATCCCTCTATTTTAAAAATCACTATTTTAGTCTCTTTTTAAGTTTTCTGTGCAATTTTCATCCCCCTATTTTGCTTTTTTCTACAAAATTAGTCCATATTCCTATCTTTTTTTCAATAGAAAACTCAAAAGGGGGACCAAAATCGTGATTTTAAAAATAGGGGGACTAAAATCGAGGAAAAGACAAAATAGGGGGACCAAATTTGCAATTAAGCTTAATTTGTTTTAGGACAATTAGTTGTTAGTTTTCTAATAGAAGTAAGTTACTTCTGTAGAATTTTTTTTGAATATCCATATTTTTAAAAAAAAATTCAAAAATAACAAATTTTTCAAAAAAATTACCAAAATGTCATTTTTTTAAAAAAAATACCACGTTGTCGCCAGGGGGGTGGTGACAACACTAAACCCAAAACGTCGTCGCCAATGGGCTTGGCGCTTTCATTCAAAAAACAGGTGTTGTCGCCACCCCCTGGCGACAACACCCCCTTTTTTTTCAATTTTTTTATATTATTTTTTTACTTGTTTTTTTTCCATTATTTTTTTCCATTAATTTTTTCCATTATATTTTTCCATTATTTTTTATTTACTATTTATTTTCCATTATTTTTTATATTATTTTGTTTAACTATTTTTTTCTATTATTTTTTTAGTTGCATCCAGCTGTCCCGGTCGCCTCCTTGGGTGGCGACAACACTTAATATTTTGGCCTATATATAGCAGCTCATCATGAAATCAATCTTCATTATTTTCTCCTTCAATTTTTCCATATTCACTTCACATTATTGATCATGTCTCGCATTAGGCCGCAGTCATGGGAACAAACATCATCCAGCCGTCCCGTGCCGGCGCCGGAATACAAGAGATGCTATGGTCATGTAATTTTTTCCCCGGTCAAACCTCCTATAGCGGTGACATTTTGGAACATCCTCGACTTCAACAACCTGAAGCGGACTCTTATGGCACAGTTAGAAGGGGAGTACAGTCCCGGGGAAGAAATAAAAAGGATTCAGAGGCTTAGAACAAGGGTGTCGCTTAGGACCAAAGAGACGATCCGTTGGTGGGTTGATGTGAAAACTGACCATGATACTGAACAAATAATGGACGGAACAGACGACATTGTTTTAACCGCTATAATTTCATAGATTTTAATTGTTTGTTGTGTTGTTGTGTTATTAGGTAAAAATTTATTTCTAGGCCTAATGTTTATTGTTTGTTGTGTTGTTTGTTGTGTTATTTGTTGTGTTGTTGTAATCCATCTAATTAATGAAAAAAAGTCCATTTCATTGAAAAAGTAAATCACAAATATCATTGCAACTAAAAACTATGTTGTGGAGCTAGATCCACGATTGGGACATTTGTTCCTATTATGTCCTACCTCACGACATATACTACACTTCCTCTGCATTTTTTTCGTGGCGTCCATCTCGATTCTAATACGCCTGTTGTTTGGTCGACCGCTTTTATTCCGACGCATTAAATCGTCATGCCAAACTGTTTCCCCCTCGTACACAGGCCAATATGCCTCCATTGCTACCACCGGAAAGTAATTGTCGTATACGTTGAGCAACGTTGATACCTTGTAAATTTCTGATACCAACGATAATGCATCAAAGTGAGTATGTGAACATGCTGCAATGACATGGGAGCAAGGCATGCGATATGCTTGAAATTGGCCACAGTCGCACCAACGACCTGGGATTGAGACGCGATACTCTTGTCGTGGAAGCCCCTGGTTGTGGTCAATTGTTTCTTTTACACTGAAGGTGTGGCCATGACGGTCGAACTCGGTCACTCGATGAGTGTTACCCTTGGCAGATTCTTGTTGTATATATTTCATGCAGACATCGTTGTATACCTGTTGTGTTTGTAACACTGAATTCCACCGCTTACCTCTTGTGGCGAACAAAGTTGCCATACGAAAATACGTAGCACTAACCAAAGCAGTTATAGGTAGGTTTCGTATGCCTTTGAAAACCCCGTTCATTGATTCCACAAGATTTGCAGTCATGTGGCCCCACCTAGCCCCATCGTCGTATGACCTAGTCCATCTCGCTCTGTCAATGCTGTCAATCCACCTCCCTGCATCTGGATTTGTCAACGCTATTTCTCGGCGGTAGTATTGAAATCCAGGTTGGTTTAAGGCATACCCCGCGTTCACCAAGTGGTTCTTCAAAAATTTATCTTTGATCTCTCTCATAAAATTTTGTGCTATATGCCTAATACAGTAGACATGCTTAGACGGGGGGTTGTGCCAACCATTTGCCGGATTGTTGTATGCGCTGTCAATAGAAGCGTGCCTATTCGAAATCAAACAAAGATTAGATTGTGGAGCAACTCTGGCTCGGAGATTCTTCAGAAAGAAACTCCAAGCAGCAGCTGTTTCTCCTTCTACCAGAGCAAAGGCTATTGGAAAAATGTTGCTGTTTCCATCCCGCGCGACCGCCATCAGCAATGTTCCCTTGTATTTCCCATACAACCAGGTTCCATCAATTTGAATAATCGACTTGCAAAAACCAAAACCGATGATGCATGGTCGAAACGCCCAGAACAGTCTATGGAAGATTCCATTACCTTCGAGAGGGGTTCCGTCTTGGGATTGTGCCGGCAGTGTCTCCAATATAGTAACAGTCCCAGGTGAATACAATTGCAGTGCAGCCAGGTAGCGAAGAAGTTGTTGGTATGATTCCTCCCAGTTGCCGTAGACTTTTTCAATTGCTTTCTGCTTCGCTAACCAAGCCTTTCTGTACGAAGGTCTGTATTTGGTAGGTTTCTATTTCTCAAAGGCACGGGGAATAGTGTTAATTTTATGTACTTGTGTCTACTTGAGGACATTGATGCAATTAAGACGTATAGTTGGGGTTCGGCGGTGTTGGCATACCTTTATAGCTCCTTGTGCAAATGTGCAAAAAAGGATAGTTGTACATTTAATGGATGTGCATTCTTGCTACAAACATGGGGATGGTGGAGAATGCCGGTATTAGCCCCTGAAAATCCGCACATTTACGTCTTCCCTTACGCGTCAAGGTAACTTAATGATCTTATTTTAATTAGTGCATTTTTTTCTATTTTTAATTGTAACTATATTGATTTTTATTTTTGAATGTGTTTAGGTTTAATGCAACCGGGTTGGACTACACCAATACGCCTGTAAACAAAATCATTTTTTACCGCCAACTATTGGATCGATTAAGACCCCAAGATGTAAAACCACTAAAAATTTCCATCTTCTAAATATATTTGTAAAATTAACTATCTTCTATAATTTGAAATTAATATTTTTTTCGTTGCAGTTTATTTGGAGACCTTACTTGGGTTTGGACCACGTACCCGACCCTAAAGAGGCGGCTGTTTGGACGGCAAAATCACCCATCATACGGTTCACCACTGTGGAGATGCATCAAAGCGACCGTGTGAAGCTCCAATTCGGCATGCATCAAGGTATCCCTGACCCCCCTGAGCCTGACTCTTTGGGACGTTGGCATCTGGCGAAGGTTAGCGAGCAGTGGTACGTAGAAAATTGGAAGACGTTTGCTAAAGAGCAGCGTAAAATATGGGCTCGTCGTTCCACCACTATTCTACAATTTCCTGTGGCGCCGGAAGAAATGAAACCAACAGCTGAATATGTCAACTGGTACAGATCGGTCACAAATCCCGAAATGATTGTGTCTGCCCCTTTCTATTTGGCTGACCCGCGAGCACAACAACCATATTTTGGAGGACAACAACAACAACCACATATTTTCCAACAACAACAACAACAACAAAATTTTCATCAAGAACAACCACCACCATATTTCCAACATCATCAACCACCACCAAATTACCAACAACAAAATTACCCACCACAACAACAACAACAACAACAAAATTACCACCAACAACGAATAAACCAACAAACACCTATTTACCAACAACAACAACAACAATCCTAACAATACCACCACCAACAACCATTCCAAACTCAACCACAAACTCAACCCCACCACCTACACTTCCAAGAACTCCATGTGGGGAGCTCTTCCAGATCACACTTCCAAGAACTCCATGCGGGGAGCTCTTCCAGATCACCACCACTAACCCCCGACATAGGCATACAAGAAGAATACCCGCCATACAACACATTCGACCAACCAACATCACAATACCCCAACCAACCATTGAACTTCAATACACCACCATAACCAATCTATTTTAACCAAACCGAATCCACCACCAACTTCCAAATACCAAACTTC
Source organism: Vicia villosa (assembly GCF_029867415.1). Lineage (NCBI taxonomy): Eukaryota > Viridiplantae > Streptophyta > Magnoliopsida > Fabales > Fabaceae > Vicia > Vicia villosa. The sequence goes on along the minus strand of NC_081183.1, from coordinate 37,099,370 downwards.
GAGGCCGCACCCACTAGGAGAAATTTCAACCCACCTAGACGAAGCTTTGACGGCGCCGCGGGCACCCGCCTTTCCTATAGCGGGAATTCTAGAGGTCAAGGACGGCTCACAGATTTTGTAGACCCGGAATGCATTGAGGGGCCGTCGACTCAAACACAAGATGAACCAAATAGAGGGGGGCATCGCAGGAATAGGGGAGCACTACCAACTCGTGACCCTTCTACACGACTTATTAGACAACCTGATTGCGGATCGTACCATGGTCCACGTGGCACTCAATAGGAATTTTATTATTATCGTTAATGTATTTTGTGTTGTTTTTAATTTTAATGTACTTTTTTAATTATGATTAATGGCTAATGTATTTGGTAATTTTTATTTTATTGATATTATTTTTCCAAACTAAAAAAAATTAAAAAAACAGGTAAAAAAATAATATAAAAAATTGAAAAAAAAATAAGGGGGGGTGGCGACAACACCTGTTTTTTGAATGAAAGCGCCAGGCCCATTGGCGACGACGTTTTGGGTTTAGTGTTGTCGCCACCCCCCTGGCGACAACGTGGTATTTTTAAAAAAAATGACATTTTGGTAATTTTTTTGAAAAACTTGTTATTTTTGAATTTTTTAAAAAAAATATGGATATTTAAAAAAAAATTCACTTCTCTAGCTAGTGATTTTACTTGTTTTTAATGCCTTTTCTAAGTTATGTATATAAACTAGGTTATCCCCTTTGTAATAGTTTTGTGAATCAAAGGATGTTGAAGTTCATGAGACTTCATCTTTATTATGATATCATTTGTTGGTTATGATCATTTGTGCTTCCCTAATAACCTAGCATCATTGCTTATTCTTCCCTACAAATTCTTCTGATTTGCATCGATTCAATTGTTTCAAATCTTGGCAATGGAATCGGCAAGAAATCAAGATTTGGTTGTCAAAGATCCAGCTCAATCTCAAGCGATTTCGTCTCTTTTCACCACATCTAATTCCAACAATTCTTTTGAACCAAAACTTTCAATCAATTTTCAAAATAACAACTATTTGTTATGGAATCAACATGTTGAAGGAGTAATCTTAACTCAAAAGATGTATAAGTTTGTTGTTAATCCACTAATTCCTAAGAAGTTCAAAATGACACATGATCATATAATAGGTAAGACTTCTGAAAAAAATATGAGTCTTGGATTGTCCAAGATCAAGCTTTGTTCATATGGTTGTTAGCTATAATTTTTTAATATGTTTACCTCGAGTTCTTTCTTGTAAACACAAATTTGAAGTTTGGGATAAAATTTATAAGTACTTCAACGCTCAAATGAAGGTTAGATTTCGTCAATTACGTGTTGAGCTAAAACTAACAAAGAAAGAGAATAGTTTTATCACTGAGTTTGTTATGATAATCAAAGTTATTGCAAACTCTCCTCTAGCTATGGGAGATTTAATCTCTGAACAAGATCAAATTGACTCAATTCTTGATGGTCTTCACGAAGAATATAATATGTTCGTGATGCAGATGTACGGAAGTACTAAATCTCCTTCACTCAGCAATGTGGAAGCTCTTTTCTATGTCCAAGAAGCCCAACTGGACAAATTCAAACAAGATCTAGCTTTAATGGCATCATGGTGTACTTTGTTGTGTGCTTGCAAATTTTCTTCGCCTCTAACTCGTCATGTGGTAGTTCATTTGATTATGGATATTATATTATGGGTGTCATCCAGCTAGTGGTTTGGACGACTTTAATAGTATAGGTTTCACCCACCTCTAACTTCTTTTAAGCACCCTTCAAGGAAAGGTGGCAAAACGAATAGTAGGTGATAATGAGTATGACCAACGTCAGTTTTATCGGTCCCCATGGTAGATGTCAATTGTAATTTTTAAAAGTACAATATGTGACAATCCCTGGTGTTGTAGGGTTGTTTAATATTTTTAGGGTTTTTGATCGGAAAATTAGCAAGTGTACTATTTTTCACCGATGTAGTTTTAAATAGGGGTTGATACCCAGTATTGAACTCGCGGACTGCGTAGAAAATACAAGTTTTATAATTATTCAATTGAACAAAATATCATGGGGGTTTTGTTGGTTTGTAGAGAAATTATGTAAATTATAATAAATTAAAGCGAGAATAAAATAATAGGTCTTGACTATAAGAGAAAACATGCTAGGGTTAGGTGTTTAAATTGCCTTGAGATAAACTTTAGTCCACAATTTATAAAATCTTGTTATAATGGTTTAATACCGAATCTTAAGAATTGTTCTCCTTAATTCCTTAATGGAAAATCTTTGGTGTTTATCTCTAATCCTAATTCCTTAGCTATTAAAGATAACATCAAGCACTATAATTATATTTATCAAGAAGTAAACGGTTACTACGGTTAAATCCTCATTCCTAAGCAATTTCACCGAAGTATTATTGTGCAAATTGCGTTGAGTTGGTTTGTCCGACCTAAATCTCAACTGTGAATCCGAAAACTATTTATCCGATAGAAAAGGCGTTAAGATTTTTGCACAATAAAAATAAACTCATAAAACTTCAATAACATAAACTGATGAAAATAAGGTTCATAACAATGACAATTCAGGGACACCCCTAGCAATGGGGGGTTTAGCTACTCATAGTAATATTTGAAGAATTAAAAATAAAGATGATAGACATTACAAAAATTAGGGAAGGCTTTGATCTTCAATTGCGATTGCCATTGAAAATCTCCGTTCCCCGAAACCCTTGTTTGCTTCTCTTCTTGATTGTAAAACTCTCCAATATGATCCAAGATATCCCAAAAACTCCTTCTATCTAGGTCTAAGTAGTGTTAGGTTACATTCTTTTCATGTAAAAAGACCAAACCGCCCTTAATGAGACTTGGAATAGTGAAATAAAGAAGAAAAAAAACAAATTTTGGCCGCACCAGCTGACACGGCTGTGTCCCACGACACTGGCGCCCGTGTCAGCTTCTTTCCTTGCATTTTTAGCTTTGTTTTCTTCTGTTCTCGTGCCATTTTCTCAGCGATTCTTCCTAGCACCTGAAATCACCAATAACTACCAAACCAAGCGATTAAAAGCAACTATTCTACTGAAAATTACCAATAGCATATAATTGAAAAACATGAAAGAACTAACTCAAAACAAAGAATAAACAATCCACAGTGTTACCGAAATGGCCAATTTTTACCAGATAATTAGTGGAGTATAAGTAAAATTGGTGACCGATCAGTTTTTATGAGGTTACAGCTAGCTCACGCAAGGAGGTGAGAAATTAGGTATGTGCTATTTTGTGTAATCAATTGGATCCCTTCTCAACCTCAGGGTTGAGGTATTTATAAGAACCTTATGTTCTTAGATCTCAAGAATAATAATCACTCTCAAGAATGTCTGAAGTGGTAAGTCAATTCCCTATTATTCAGGAGAACATGATCTTCCTCTTTTGACTCCCTCTTCGAACCATTATGGATTGGGACATGTCACTCCCCGTGTTCACATGAGTCGGGCTATTCATCTAGAAAATGGGTGACATAATCAAGAAATGGGCGTCCTCCTGATAAATTTGCCGCTAGGGAGTCTCTTCCATAGGCATCGTGCCACCTTGGTGCCTTGAGAAAGTTATGGCGCCCTTCTAGGTGGCCTTTATAGTTATATCGATAAAATTTATTTGTCAAATATCATGCATCTAAGTTTTTGTTTCTTGAAGTATTCCTATATGCAAGTGGATTATACTTCTTTCATAGTCCTATCCATGTGTTATCTACTATAAATAACACAACTACAATAAATCCGTGTTTCAACAACTTTACACATAGGCACTCTAAACTAGGTCATGCAAATTCATTTGGTGTTAAATTTGTTCTTAGTTTTTGTAATATATAACTAAAAAATAAATATTCCATTAAATTTGAAATTCTTGTTGCCTAAAAAAATAAACATGATACCTACATCTGTCCCACCAAAATTTTCATCCTCTTTTCATGCCCTTTAAAAATGTGTACTGGATTACAATTCCATTAAAATATTTGGTTGTGCTTGTATTCCTCACCTAAAATCATATAAAAAAACTTTAATTTATAAGTTCTGAGTGTATATTCTCATGCATATCCCTACAACATAAAGGCTATAAATGTTTAAGCAGTGAAAGGAAGAATTTATATATCCAAAAATATGAGTTTCAATGAAACCAAATTCCCTTATCCTAATATGTTTCAGTAACTTGTTAAGCCAACCATATCATGTTTATCAAAGTCCATATCCAAGAATACAAGGACTCTTACAATTATTCCTTCACATATAAAGTATAAAGTTTGTAAATGGGTATTTAGAGTGAAATAAAACTCTAATGGAAACATTAACAAATACAAAGCCATGCCTGTTGCAAAAGATTTTCATCAATAATATGACTTTTATTTCAATGGGACTTTCTTACCTGTTATGAAGCCTGTAAAAATTTGAGCCATATTAACTTAGACACTAACTTACAAGTGGGAAGTTCAACAAGAGGATATCAATAATGATTTTATTATTTGAGCACTTCAAATGGAAGTGTATATTCAAAAACCTCTAGGCTTTGAACATGGCAACAATGCTCTAGTATGCAAGCTAAATAGAGCTTCATATGGCCTTAAACAAGCTCCAAGAGCTTGGTGTGGGAAGCTTCATCAAGCATTATTTCATTATGACTTCATCTCTAGTAAATGTGACAACTCTTTGTTTATCTACAACCATCAATTATTACATTCTATGTCATTGTCTATGTTGATGACATACTGATAATAAGATCTTCTAATACTATTATGAATGACCTAATCTGCAAACTTCATGATAAATTTACACGGAAGAAACTTAGAAAACTAGGATATTTTCTTGGCATTGAGGTTAAGTATCAAATGAATTTCTATCTTATTCTATCTCAAATAAAATATACCAGGGATATCCTTTCTAAAAATAAACATGGTTGATGCAAATGGAGTACATTCTCCTATGGTGAGACATGACATTGTAAACCTAGAAAGTTTGGGTCCGATATTATGCAAAATTATTTCTTCTACAGGTGTATGGTTGAAGCCTTACAATATGTAATTTAACAAGACTTTGTGTTGCCTACTATGTCAATAAATCATGTTAATTTATGGTTAACCCTCTAGATAATAACTGGAGAATGGTAAAAACACTCTTAAGGTGTTTGAGTGGCACATTTATCCATGGTCTACTAGTGTCTCCTGCTAATCCAATTCAAAGTTACTCCATGAAGGACTATCTTTAGATTGGGAAAATGATCCAGAGGATAGAAGATCTACCTCTAGAACATGTATCTTTGTTAATCCATACTTGGTGTCTTAGAGCTCTAAAAAGTAGACACTAGTTACAAGATCTAGTGTTGAAGCAAAATATAGAGCACTAACTCATACAACCTTTGAGTTACTATGGCTTGAATCACTTCTACCTGAGCTAATTAAGGGTCAAATATCTTTCACCTACTCTACTTTGTGATAATTTGAGTGATTTCCTACTATCTCATAATCCTATTCTACATGTTAGAACAAAACATATTGAACTAGATATCTATCATTTATCCGAAAAATATTTGTGTCAAACAAGTTTGAAGTACAACATGTGCCAGCTTTAGCTCAGAGACATCTTAACCAAGCTCTTACCAATGTTTCCTTACAAGATTTGAAATCCAAGTTCAAGGTTATGGCTTTCTGACCACATTAATCTTGTGGTGAGTATTAGTAATAAGTCTTTGTATTAATTAAAACTTATGAGTATCTTTTAACCTTGGTTTTTCTCTTTTAACTAGCTTAGAAAGTAGTTAGAGCATAAAACAAAGTAGTTATTTGGTTAAAATTTGTTAAAATTCAATTAGCTTTATACACTTGAGCTAAGTACATAAGAGTTGGGTTGTGCGTGGTTCTAAAACCAAATCAAATCATTTGAATAGGCCACCTGATTTCATATTTCAACATTTGAATAGGATTTTGGCTTAGTTGCAATTTTGGTCCCCCTATTATCATTTTTTTTAGTCTTGGTCCCCTATTTTAAAATCTGGAATTTTAGTCCATATATTTTAGTTTTTTTGAGGATTTTGGTCCCCTGCAAATTCGAAGACAATTTTAAATTAAATGACGGTCATATTGATGATGTGTCAGTTCCAGTTCGATAGTGAAATGTTCAAAAAAAAACTAATTTTATTTAAGATTTATGTTGAACATGTCATCAATGTGAGTTCCATTTCATTAAAAATTTCCTTGCAAGAGGACCAAGATTCTCAAAAAAAAACTAAAATAAAGGAACTAAAATTAAAAATTTTAAAATAGAGGGACCAAAACTTTAAAAAAATAATAATAGAGGGACCAAAATTACAATTAAGCCTAGAATTTTAAAGAATGAAACGGCTTGCATACTAATTTGGATAAGATTAACTGATTTTTTATTGCACGCCCCTACATAAGAGCCAAATGTCAATGTACACACTTGTATGAATGAAAGTAAAAAAAAAAATCCCCTGATCAATATCCAATTCTAATACTATATATTATGCTTCTAAACAACAAAATGTTGCAATATTTTTGATAATTTTCGTACATTTAAAATTCAGAAAAAAGCGAAACTTCTATTATTTGAATTTATGTTTTAATGTAAAATTTAAAACCATTTTAAAAAACATTTGAACTCATTACATAAGAATTATAGAGCTATATTTTTCGATAATAAACTCATGTATAATAGTAATAGTATCATTCTAGCAAAACTATAACGCCCAAGTGTTATCATTTTTTTGCATTGTCTAAGTGATTTTATGGAGCATAACACTACTTTTATTTTCCTTTTGGAAAGAAAAAACATGCAAATAAATTGTTTTGTTTTGGAAATGATCTCTATACAAAAGAAATGACTTTTAGTAATGGACAGAAATTGTCAAATTTCCGTAGCAAAACCTTGTCCTTACTTTCACCATCGCTTAGTGTGTCCGTGCTTTATAAACCTCGACATGTAGTGAAATTTTGTAGTCTGTCATAAAATATTTTGAAACTTTACCTACGGTATTGCCCGTATGTAATTTGTTAAATTGTTGAATATTATCATGAATCTATACCTACGGTGAAGTTCGTAGGTAGTTTGTTAATATTCGATTTTATGTTGAACCTATATCTACGGTTTATCCATAGGAAGTTTGTTAATAGTTCTACTCCTTCCAGTCATAATTATAAGCAAAGATTATCATTTTAAGTTTATTGAGTAATGAATATATCTGATCTACATAAAATACCAGATCATTCATTATTCAATGAATCTAATAGAAAATATTTGTCGGAAGTATTTTATATTGAACCTATACTTACGGTGGAGTTCATAGGTAGTTCGTTAATAATTCTACTTTATATTGAATCTATACCTACGGTAAGCCCGTGAGTAGATTGTTAAATAGCTGATTATTATATCGAACCTATACCCACGCTTAGCCCGTAGGTAGTTCCAGGAATAGTTGTTTATTGTATAGGACCTATACCTACAGTTTTGATTTGCACTAAATATTATATTATTACTGTTGTTTTTATAATCTACAATAAGTTCAAAATATTTATATATATTTTCAAAAAACACATTAAAATTCGTTTAATCAATAAACATAATAACATATATTAAATCAATTTCACATTACTATACTATTCTTGAAGTAGAAACTATGAATACTTTTTTATTCAATCATTGCAATACGAATGAATAACATACATTAGTATGTTGAAAAACAAGCAGATACGAGAAGAATAATGTGGATACTTTCTTCAATATTAAAAATTCAGTAATAAATAATATCATTTCCTTTGAATCTTCCAAAAGAAAACACAATCAGTTATAAGCATAATATAAATACTACTTCTTTTGTTAAAATAAGTGTTATATTGACATTTTTACACTGATTAAAAAAAAATATAATAAATGAAAGAGAGAATAATAATTTTACCAAATTAATTTTGATAATTATTGGTATATTCAAATTATCATTAATGTAAAATGAAAGAAATAGTAAATTAGAAGTATTAATTAGAAAATATAATAAAAAGATAAATATTAAAATTATATTAGAAACTAAAAAAACACTTATTTTAAAACAATTTTTTTTACAAATGCGTCATTTATTTTAAAATCATAGGGAATACTTTACTAAGTAAAACATCAATACCACTCAACTATTCTAAGTGCTATTACAAACCATTTTTTTTTCTGTTATTTTTGTACTAAATGAAGTATCATATTTACATTGTTATGTTTTGTTTCTCTAAAATAATAAAATTAAACGTAAATTAATACATCAATATATTCTTAACTTTCTTTACCATTAAGATTAATGTTAGCTTTATTTATATGGACACTCGAAATCATTTTTATTTAAAAATATATAAAATCATTTATAATTATTAAAATAGATTATAGATTTATTAGATATTTAAGATTTGTTTAAAAAAAATAACCGTTGACTGATAAGTTAACTGATAGCTTATAGTTTCTACCAGATTATTGATAGCTTATAATTTATATAAGTTAATTTTAGTGTTGGATAAAATTAGCAGTTCAAATATTTTATAAATATAAAATAACATTAAAAATATTTAATACATAATTATCTTATTTTAAATTAAAATAAATTATAAAGAATAAAAATTAACTTCCGTTACAATAATAAAAAGATAAAAAAAACTATAAACTAAAATATTATTTAAAATAGTAAACTATAAACTAAAAAAATTAATTATAAATTTGAGATAAAAAGACTATTATTAAACATATCTAAATTGGATACACTATAAGTTATAAGTTTAAAATTCTATCTTACGAAGATAACCTCAAGATGGTCTCAATCATACTTAGCTTTTTGGTAAATTTTATCTAAATATGATATTTACTATCTATTTTGTATTACTAAAATAATCATTTCTTACTACAAAAATAAAAATACATCATTTATTTATTTTTTTATTGATCTATATCATATGAAATTCTCCATAAAAAAGTTAGCCAGAATCTGAATTTTGTATCAGATCCCTCACAAAGATACACGTATGTTAAAGAAATGGGTTAAAGTATAAAAAACTACTTTTTTCTTCCTTTGAATTTTCCTTTTTATAACAACCACCCACTAAGATTTTCCTTTCTCTTTCTCTTATGTATTATTAATCATTCTTGAACTTCACAACTGTCTTACTCAACTAGAGTATTCTTTCTTTTTGCCCACAACCTTCCCTCGTTATTTCGTTTTTCTTTTTCCTACCATTCACTTTTTGCTCAAATGCATGTTTTCTATATCCTTTTCGCTTTATATTCCCTTTGAACATGGAAAGAAAAATATGGCTTTTTTCACTTTTGCTTTATATGGTGATATGATGATTATCCATTTCCAAAATTCACTATCAATATTAGTGTAATAAGTCGACACATTTTAGTAATCAATACTTTTTGCAATGTAGAGAGTTTGGCCGGATGGAAAAAAAACATCTATTCAAAATTTAAAATAAAATTCTTCTTAACAATTTTTCTTATAGTAAAATTTATTTATCATATAAATAAATTTATTTGGTAAATTAATGAAATTATCTTGTTCATTATCAATAGTATCTTACCAATGGTATTTAAGTCGGTAGAGCCACCTTAGAATAAGGGATGGTTATGGCCACTCCAAAGTTTTGATGCTTTTTTAAAAAAGAATAGATTTTAATAGCCACCTTAGAATAAACTATCAATAAAATCTCAAATGAGGTTGTCTTTAATAGGTTAATCCTACAAACTAAATAAGGGATTTTAATAGGTTAATCTTCAAATTATATAGAATTATAGAACTTTTAATATGTTGAACTCACAAACCAAATAAAAATTTTAATTGATTGATTTCTATAATCAAACGGAGATTTTTACTAAGTTAATCTTGTTGTCTTGGTTAATATATGTCTGACTCAAGAGGTTAGCATCCATAAGGGGTTGAAACAATGTGACCCCCTTTCTCCCTTACTTTTTACTTTTTCACCTGGTGGTTGAAAGGTTAAGTGGTAGGTTCTATAGAGTTGTAGATCCGCGAATTTTATCATGTGTTCGTGTGGGTTCCTTTGACATAGTTCTCTCTTATCTCTAGTGTGCAGAGTTCTCTCTTATCTCATTTGGTTGAATAATTATCATGCCTTTAGACTTGGCTTGTGAGCTCCTCCATTTGCAGGAAGGAATCTCTTCCTTTCAAGTACCATGGGTTTCCGGTCGGGGCCAATCCCCGCTAAGCTTCTAGTTGGATACCTCTAGTTAACCTCATATCTAAAAGGGCCCTCTCATGAAAGCATATGTATTTGTTTCTGGGGGAGTGATCCTCCTTAATTTTGTCCTTAATGCCATCCCCATCTTTTATCTTTCCTATCTTAAGATCTCCGATAAGGTTTAGAAGAAGATTGTGAAGATCCAACAGATGTTCCTCTAGGAAGGGGTAAAGAGGGACTCCTAGATACCCTGGGTCTGGTGGGGTGATATGAGAAAGCATAATAATCTAGGTGATCTAGGTGCTTGGGATCTTCGGTTGGTTGATTTGGCTATTTTAAGTAAGTGGGGGTGGAGGTTGTTCTCGGGAGCCTCTGACATTTAGCGAGACATCCTCATTGCTATATACATAGTGGTTCCTTCATTCTCTATCTATAGAGGGAAAGCTGGGTGTCTCCGGTTGGCCTCGCCATGGTGGAAAGGAGTTTCCCTCCTTAGAACCAAAGTTGATGACCTCTCCAACTAGTTCATGGATGGCCTCAGGTTGAATGTTGGATTTGTCCTCCTCACTTTTTTCTAGAATGATACCTGGGTTAGATCTACTTCTTTTGGATCTAGATTTTCGAGGTTCTTTTCCATTTTCGATCAGTTCCATCAGTCAATATGAGAGGTAGGAAGGTGGGAAGGGGAGGTTTGGGGTTGGGAGCTTAAATGGAGAAGAAACTTCCTCTTTAATCACGAGGAAGTTCTTATCATTGATCGTATGTTAGTAATTAGGGAGTTTGCTCCTTCTCTTGAGAGTGAAAAGTGGAGGTGGTGTCATTCTAATTATAGGTCGTATTTTGTGGCTAATGTCTGTTCTTGAAACCCATCAAAATAAAAGGACAGAACACTTCACCAATATACAAATTACCTTCTCTGACAATAGTCCATCGGAGAGGTGAACCAATCATAAAAACTAAAGTTACTAGAATTCCATTTAGTCAACCAGACCAAGGATAAAACTTTGATTGATCAAATAATGTCCTCTACGTTGTACACTCTCCCATGAACACAAAATATTATTTCTTGATAATTGAATGCTCCACACTGTAGCTAACCACACCACACCTTCTGATCCAACAAAAATAGAATTCTTCAAACAATTTGCAATATTGTACAAACTGTTCCTAACATTTCTTTCCCTTCAAAATTATATGAAACTAAATCTACTCCTATCCAAGACCCAAATTTTCTCCAAATGAGTATTCTAGTCTTGTAATCTAAAACAAGATGGTGAGGATTCTCAACCTCCTCTAAGCAATGCACACAGGCCCTTTCAAGAATTCCTAGTGGAAATCCTTTCTTGATTAATTGATTCCTGGTTACAATTCTATTTTGAAGTAATCTCCGACCAAAACATTAAGTTTTATGGGGACCTTGGTTTTCCATGCTATTTTAAGATTTGCTCTAAGATCACCTTCCAAAGAATTACATGTACAACTTTTCAGCAAAACTTTATAACAGGAACTGAAACTGCACATTAATGATTTCTCCATGTTTCGTAAGAATCTGTCTGCAAACTTAGGCTTTAAAACTATACCATCAAACTTGGTCAACATTTCATCAAGTTATGCAAGAATGTGTTCATCTGTTACACCTGTTTTCAGCTTAATGTTCCAGTTCCAGCGATCTTCACACCAGGATCCCATTTCGTTCAACACTTCCATGTTAACAAACTACGAGGTCAAATAAACCGAAAAGCTTCTTTAACTGATTGACCACCATTCCATAAACTCCTCCAAAAAGAAGAAAATTTATCATCTCCTAGAGCGCATTGAATGAAGTTACATAAATTAACCTCGCGTAGCCCCCACTTTGAAACCAACACTCATCAAATCTCTTCACCATATAGATTCACATTTGTTAATTTTTTTTATCATCAATTGAGAACATCTTCAAACCCAGACTTAAATAGCTGTAACTAATAATTCTAGCCTAAACTGCATTCTTATCCAGTAAAACCCTCCACTTCCATTTGAGTAGGAGTGCTCTATTGAAGATCTCCAAAATTTTCATACCCAGCCCACCCTCTTATTTTGATTGACAAACCTTCTTCCAACTCACCCAGTGAATAGTTTTCCTACTTCCCGATCCATTCCATAAGAAATTGCTCCAAATTTTATATAATTCCTTCAACACTTTAACAAGGACCTTATAGAAAGATAATGTATATAGAGGTATGGTATTAAGGACTGCAATAATCATGATCATCCTTCTTGTTTGTGTAAAAAATATACCCCTACATTTTGACAATCTTTTTCTCACCTTGGCCACCACGAAATTCCACATGCTAACTATTCTAGGGATATCCCTCACCTGCACCCCCAAATATTTAAAAGGTAAGTTGTCCCTGCAACAACACACAAAAGATGAGGCATCCTGAATGAAAGCTTCCTTCACATTTATCCCATAAATCTTACTATTGAAAAATTAATAAACAAATTGAAGATCAGCTCAAAACCCCTCAACATAAACATCACACTCCATAATTTGCTCCAAGATCCTCCCCTACAGTGTCCTTTGCAAATTGAAGCATCTCAAACCTCAGATTCTCATTCACCTAGAAGCCCCTAAATACACCAGAGTTCACAGACTTTTTCATTAGTGCTGATAAACCCTCCATAGAAATGACAAAAAGGAAAGGGGACAAACGAGTCTCCCAGCCTAAGACCTCTCCCTACAATAAAATCCTCTCTAGCACTTCCATTAACCAAAGTTCACAGACTTTTCCATTAATTAATTTTTCTAAAATTGTTATAAATAAAAGCAAATATTCAAATATTACTTTTTAGTTGGTATGAGATCCAAGTAAGAAAAAAATGAAAAATTTGCTCAATTGGTATACCATTAGGCCATTTTCATTTTTGTTAATTTTATTTCCTTTTGAAACTATTTATTTAACTACTGCAGCCATTTAATACTAATAATACTAGTAACAAGTAATAATTCTGCAACTACTTATTATTATTATTTAAAAATTCTAATAACACCAATAATAATAATAATACTAATACTAATACTGGTAATGATAATAATAAAAATAATACTAATAATAGTAATAATAATAGTAGTAATAATAATAATAATTGTAATAATAGTAATAATTATAATAATAATAATAATAATAATAATAATAATAATAATAATAATAATTATAATAGTAATAATAAGCATAATAGTAATAATAATAATAATTATTATTATTATAATTATTATTATTATTATTATTATTATTATTATTATTATTGTAAGTATTATTATCGGTATTATTACTAGTATTACTAACATTATTAGTATTATTGCTATTATCAATATTATTACTAGTATTATTAGTATTATTACTAGTATTATATTATTATTATTATTATTATTATTATTATTATTATTATTATTATTATTATTATTATTATTACTATTATTATTACTATTATTCTTATTATTAGAATTTTGAAATAATAATAAATAGCTGCAGTATTATTATTATTAGTATTAGTATTATTATAATTATTAGTATTATTAGTATTAAATGATTGCAGTAGTTAAATAAATAACTTCAGAAGGAAAGAAAATGAACAAAAATCAACATGGCAAAGTGGTATAGTAGCTTAGTATCTAATAACGGGTCAGGTTGATGTGCATAAGGTATATCCTTATGCACAGTGCATAAGTCTCATACGAGTAATATTTAAATTGTTCCGAGTAACATTTTAGTTAGAAACGAGTAACAATATCATAAACCATGAATAATATATGCATTATTTGTACAAATATATTAATTCTGAGTAATTATTAATTGTGAGTAATGAGTACACTATTCTGAGTAATATTTACACCATTCTGAGTAATATCAAATTTTAACTATTTTGATTAATATATTCATTGTTCTGAGTAATATTTATACTATTTTGAGTAATCTGTATATTATTCTAAGTAATAAATATAATACTTTGAGTAATATAAACAATATTTGAGTATTTATGCACCGTGCATAAGGATATACCTTATGCACATCAACAAATCCCTCTAATAACCAAGGTGTGAGCAAAAATTTTGAAAGTTTTTTTAGAATTTTCTGGTAATAACATATATGCCACGTAATTTGCCACGCGTGCAAAACATATACACGTCAGACGCCACACATACACTATTAAACGTATGTTTCCATCAAATAGACGGAAAGGACTAACATGCCACCTTTTTAATAGATAAGGGGTCTATTTAAATATTTTAAAAATTAAGGGACCAAAATAGACCCCGAGGTAAAGTTAAGGGACGAAAAAGGGTATTTTGCCTAAATTTTATAAAAATGTTTTTCAAAATATTAAAAAAATTTATATTCGTTTTTTCTAAATTGAAAAACTAATTTTAATATCCTATAACATAAACATACATTATTGAAGATCATAATATAGTCTAAATATCCTTTTTATCAAAATGTTATATCTCAAAAATGATTTTTATGTTATTTGAAATAGCTTCAAAATTATGTGAAATTTTGATATCCAAACAAAGTTTCAATAAAATGATGAAATACCTAAAATAACATTTTAAGAATAATTATTCAAATCAAATTTTCATTTAAAACTTTTATGAAAAATTTCTTTATAAATTATTTTATACAAAAATATGTAACACTATAAAATCATTTTTTTAAAAAGCCAAAACAAGCAGACCTTTATTCTTTCTAAAATAATTGAATGTTAAAGTTTATATTTTTCAGAGTTTGATTTTTCCTCTTGTGAAACCTCTATTCATATTGATGAAATTGTCAATAAAATTATTGGTATAGTGTTTGTGTTGATCCATCAAAGAGGTAAGTCGAGAATGATTTTATTGCATTACATATGACTGCTATTAAACTTGGAATCACATCTATTATTAATTAATATATAAAAAGTAAAGTACCTGAAATTTACATGATAAGTCCTTTGATTAAACACCTAAAATTTTTCTTATTCCATGAGTAAAAATGACTTTTTGCAAAATAACTCAATATCATTGTTTTGGCATTTATTACGGGTGATGTGTCACACTCTTATTTTTTCTTGGTATTTTATATTTATTTTAATTTCACTAATCTATTATTTACCTTTCACTAATTAAGTGGGCCCAATATCAATTACTCATATATTGATTCACGTACATGGATGCATATAAACTTGAAACCTGAAAAGCCACTTTGAAAAGTCACTTTGAAAATAAAAAGCACACAACTTCCCATATGCAACCATTATTCCAACTTTTCAGGTTTATATTTGTTTCCTGTGATGCATAAAAGCTCTTTCCACTCCATTTCAAACCCATAACATCTCATCTTCATCCAAAATAACTCTGGTCACCCCCACCATAATGCCTCTGTCGCAAGCGCCACCGTGTCGGAATCTGAAACTTGCCATCACACCATTTGGATCCACTATGAACTTTAAATCGAACAACTCGATAAGTTTTGTTTTTCGAGTTTCACTTTTGAGATTCTCTTATACTAATTTGTGCAATGATTCTCTGATTCTCTCACTAATAAGCAAATCTTCATCTTTGCAGCAAAATGAAGGAAATACTCCAAAATCCGATGCCGGAATCAAAGATGGATGATGAAGCAAGGCTTAGCTGGTAAGGCTTAGCTCTTTGTTGATAGCTACAAGGCTTAGCTCTTTCGTTGATTCAGTAATCTATCTGCAATTCATTATCAACTTATTTATCAAACTGGCTTTTGATTGGTACACACTATGTGTTTGTTGAAATGTTGCAGTCAATCTTATGTTGTGGCTTTATTCTTCATATTTGATTTTTCCAAAATATCGGTTTGAGATATTTATTACAGGCATCAATCTATGATTTTGGGTGATATTATGTTATATTGGTCTTATGTACCCGAACTTTATGTTTTCCAGGTATTGTTTAGATGGTCTTATCGTATAAATTGTTGTAAAATAATCTCACTGGGGTTTCTCAAGTCGTGGCGTCGTAATTCTTTTTTATGACAAGTTTGTTATGACATTATGAAAGGGTTAGCATCGTTTAACATAACTTCCACCATTTTGTAGCTTGGATCTTGCAGAAGAAGTCGATGAAAGTAACCAAAAGAATGCAAGCCGAAAGAACCTTTGGAGTTTCGAAACTAGAATACGACGAATTCCACCAAGATCCTGTCGAGCTTCTCAAATACGTTGATCACAAGTGCGGCTACCAGACACTATATTTTCAAACATAATTTTTTTAAGCTAAAATGTTGATTAGCCTAAGTTTAATTTAGTTCATGTTATCTGCATGTTACAAATTTTCTTTTCCAAAAACTTATGTTTTGATAGGAACTACCATGAAGAATTCACTCCATACATATCAATAAGGTACATGCTTTGACATCTTCTGCAGAATATGATAAGTTTAAAAAAATTCGTACATGTATTACCTTCTTTTATGTTAGGATCGTCATCGGCCGCTTAAACCATCGATGTCCATTCCTACAACCCTAAGTTTCAAGCATTTTCGTTAAGATCGAAGCTAGAATTTGCGCTCTCTGATTTTCATTCTTTTTAAAATGATTTTCATTCTATTTTAAATTGGTATATGACTATTTTAATTGGTTTTTTTCCAGGGTTTTCCTCCTAATTCAACTGCAGCTTCATATTTTATATGTTTGGCTGAAGGGATTATATATTGTCTTCCTCTATTGGTGTCTGATTGTGTTAATTGCAAGTTTACTGCACTTGCAAAAGTTTTATTGTAACACCCCAAATCTATCCCACAATTCATAAGAGAAATCAGAGTGCAATTCATCGAAACAAGCAACAAATTTGAGGTGTCACATATTCAACTTAAACAAATCACAAATCATGCTCATAAAACATGGATACATAACACATACAATGGAGGAATAATACTTCATTAAACTTTCAAACCAATTAGTTCATATTATCGCAGCGGAAATCAATTAACATCATAATCCAAATCATAACATCTTTTCCAACATGGCAACAATATCCAACATGTCTCAACATAAAGAAAGCGATAACCAAATCCAACAAGGTATCACGACATAAACAATGAAAATAAACATCCCCCCGAGTGTTAATTATCAGAGCATAGACACACCGACTCGAGATAATAGGTAAACAACTACTCCACGTCGTTACCTGCATGTTACCAACCAGGGGTAACATTCAAACAGAAGGGGTGAGATATCATTCATTATAAAGAAACGTATGATAATATTCAAATCATAGTAAAGATCATACATATATCACCACTTCTCATCACTTAACATCTTATGAAACGGAAACAATGTCAATAACCAATTATGACAACACACTTAATTTGCAATTATAGTATCAATGCATCACAATAACATCTCATCATCATGTCACAACAAACATCTCATCGTCTCAACAATTCAAACACAAAACAACGCAATTTAAATGCAAATGTAAATGCGACTCGACTTATGCAAATGCATGTGGTACCATTTGGAGTAAAACTCTCACGTCTCAAAATTTGCCATTGGGCACACGTCTCTATTTACCATTAAGGCCTCGTCGCTTTTGCCATTAAGGACACGTCTCTTTTATGCAATGGATGTGACTAAATTAATGCAACATCCACACAAACATAACACAAACATCGACTAAACATCATTACTTTTATAGTAATTCATCACTTCACAATCACGTCGCTATGTTGTATCATCATACAACAATACATCACTTCGCATCAACAAATGCAACATCAAATAATACAATCCAAGAAAAGATTCACAAGGTTTCCAAAGGTTTTCAAATCATATCCCTTAGAAAGACATCAATTAAATTTTCACGGAGGTTCAAACGGAACTTAAAAAGGAGTTACGGATCAAAAGTTATGATCTTTACAAAATCTGCCCAAAAATTGAATCCTCAGGTCGACGCATGAATGTTTTTGTACCCCTCGGGTTTGCTCAGGTCGACCCTACTTAAACATCATCATACATCCCTTTAGCATGAAAGAATTCCATCCTTACCTTAGGTTTTGGATTGAAGACAACTCTAGCTTCAATCTTGGATTCTCCTCTTCTCTTCACTCTTCTCTTCTTTTCCCAATTTTCACAAAATAAGCTTCTAATCTCTAATTCTCTAAAACCCTTGTTTTTGTTAAACCCTTACTATCTTTCTCATAATGCTAATGGGCTCTAATTAGTACCCCTCACTTACTAACACCAACTTAAGCCCAATTACTAATAGCCTCACTAACTTATATTAGTTACTAATAATTCCCGAATAAAATAACAAAAAAATCAATTAAGCATATAATAAACACATAATTCACACAATTGTCAATTAATTCACGCAACACACATAACATAAATAATTAAAGTAAAAACGGGCGTTACATTTATGCTCTCCTCATAGGTAGCCTCTTTTTGACGGTCATCGACACATTGCACATCCCTTTTTGCTTATTTTTTCCTATATTATGAGTGTAATCTTTCTTTACCCCCTCCCCCACATTTCTGATAAAAATGTTCAAATTTATCAAATATGGTGCTCTGTGGCTATGTAAAGACTGCTTCATCTATTTGATGAATTTGATTAATATGGCTTTGTTGATAGTATGTTTTAGGTTTAATTACATATAGATATGAAAATCGTATGTCTGAGTTAGTTTACATAACTTCAGTCTAAATTGGAGTTGATAACATTTTAATTTCCTATATCTTCTTTAACTTATCAGTGTTTCGACGCCTGAAGTACATATATTCGTCCAAGTATGGCCTCTTTCGGGTTATATTGTGTTTTTATTTTTTTTAGGTTTTCTTGATGGTTAATTGTTATTGATCGATTCTGTTAGGTGCAATCTTCATGCTTATCTTGGTTTTTGGAGGTGGATCATAGACAGACATATATGATGGTGCTGCTATTTTATAATTACGGATGATTAGCTCTTGAACTATATGAAGTTGTATAGAGTTTGATACTTCTTACAAAGATGTTGCAGATCTTTGATATTTTAATTATGTATATGATTACAAAAATATTTTTATTTATTTTTAAATTGGCCGAAAAAATATTTATATTTGGATTCAATATAGTTGAATATTTGTTAAAGACAATTTCTTCATGACATCACAGAGAGTTAAAGACAACTTATGACACATAGTATATTTTGATTTATATATAATTGTAAAAATGTTAAAAGGATGATAAATTTATCTTTTTCATAATCTTCTTTTTATACATAATTTGCTTCCATAATCCGCTTCCATTAAATACAATGATAATATGCTTTTTTATATATAAGATATATTTAGAAGTGATTCTCTAAAGTATAAACTGTGGAATTCATGACGTTCTTGCAAGAAATCATCCCTTCAAAATATATCTTATATCTTAGAGAACGTCATGAATTCCACAGTTTAGACTTTAGAGAATCACTTCTAAATATATCTTATATATATTTAGGAACTATTGGTCTCTAACGTCAAATTTCGTAGCTAATCAGTGGCTAAAGTCGTAGCTAATCTCTAGCAAATTTGACGTTAGGGACCAATAGTTTAGTCGAAAAATTTTGAAGGGACGATTTCTTAAAGGAAAATTTTGGAGGGACTAAAAACGAAATCTGCAATATTTAGAGGGACCAAAAAGTTCATTAACCCTATATATATATATATATATATATATATATATATATATATATATATATATATATATATATATATATATATATATATATATATATATATATATATATATATATATATATATATATATATATATATATATATATATATATATATATATAAAATCAAAATGAGTCACCCAAATACAAAATGTACCAAAAATGACAAGAATGAGTCCAAGATTATAATTCAAAATTTGAAAAAAAAAATAGTAAATAGCGGACTAAAAAATAGTAAATAGCGGGCTACAATTGATAAACAAGATAAAGGATTTAACTTCCAAAACTAGTAACCATAATTGATAGTAACATATTTGGACTTCAACCACCAAAATGAATGAAGTTTTACTCTTCTAGATAACGCTTGCAACTGCTGCGTTTTATTCTGGAAAATACGCCTATTTTGTTCTTTTCAAATAATCCAAACCACAATGAATCAAATAGATTTAAAAGTCAACCGATAGTTTCTCGAGAATCTATCATGACCACCAAACTACAAACAATGGTCCAAAACCTTTTATCGAGATGCTATTGAAAACTCTAACGAATTAAAAATAATAGTCCATAAAGCCCATAAAAAATCACATGTTACAAAACAAGAATTCACAGCTTAACTAGATTGTACTTCGTGGAAATCAAAACTAGTCCAGTTTTAAAAGAATTAAATGGGTTTATAAAATAAAAAATAAAAAAAATTTAATTATGTAGTGACAATTTTTAAAGAACGAGTGAAATATAATATTAGTAGTTTTATTTTGTTTTATCTTTTGAAGTGACCCAATAAGGCCCAATGTAATAAAACAAAAAATTAAATAATTAATTAATTTTGTATTTTGGGCGTAATTTTAAACCAATCCGTTTATTGAAAGACTCAAAATTAATTTATAAATTTAACCGATTCAATTTAATCTGAACTAAAAAAAAATTAAAAATTTAACCGATCAAAATTTAAACATGTCAATCTCACCTTTAATTTATATACTTGTCAAGACTTGAACTTTAAATCTTTAACTTCTTTTAACTCTTACTTTAATTAAATTTAGTGACTCAAGTTCACTTTCTCAATAATAATAATAATAATAATAATAATAATAATAATAATAATAATAATAATAATAATAAAAATAATCATTAATACTAATAATAATAATAATAATAATAATAATAATAATAATTGTGAAGTCAAGACTATCTTTTCAATGTGTTTTGATGAAGATAAAGTGCAAATCAAATGATCATGTCAAAAAAGTATGGAAAAAAACTTCAAGTGCATTTTATCTACTCAAGTGATTCAAGACTCATCATGTGTGAAAGTTAGCATTAAATAATTCAACTTTTACTTTGAACACTAGCATGGATCTTGATTAATAGAGATACAAGCATGCAATTATATTGATAACTTAATGCTAAAAAATACTCCAAATATTCACTTGCATATATGATCTATTAGGTCGAGTGTCAAAACAGTTTGTGTCTTCAAAACAAAGTATTTTGTCATATTTCAATTCAGAAAATTGATAACCCTATGTAAGGAAATCGATTTCCTATTTGTATTTTAGCCTGCATGTCTTTTTTGGAAAACAATTTTTAGGCATGGAAATTGATTACCCCATTTATGAAAATCGATTTCCCTCATGAAAATTTGAAATTCCATTTGCAACGTTTCAGGTGAAATCGGTTATCCCATATTCCAAAATCGATTTCCATTTAAGGCAGTAGTTATTTCAAATATGTTTTGAATATGAACGTTTAACAAAAATCATTCCTTAATCATTGCTTATTTTCATTGATTCACACACATTCATAGAGGTGTTAAGGTATTATACATAATCATATTTTCAGAATTCAAAACTCACCTTTTCCATAGCAATTTGAAATCAAATACTCATTTATTTTCACACAAGTGCTTTTTATCCTTGAAATTTCATAGAGAATTTTTATGCATTTGTTTTCATATATGTCCAGAAAATTCTTCTCATATTCATTAACACTTAAACACTAATATATCCTTATAAATTGTTTGTTTGGAAAAGAAGATCAATCCTAGTGACTGATATATGTTAATCAACTTTTCTTACTTAAATTATTTTTATATTTGTTAATTGTATCATGTTGTCCACGTTTGTTGGAAGCAAGAGAATTGATTTTTGAGAGGACTCATCTCATATCAATTTGGTTGATCACAAGAGGATTGTTCTTATTGATCTTGCAATTTGGTTGATCACAAGAGGATTGTTCTTGTTGATCTTATTAATTGTTGTACAAGTCCTAACAATAGTGAAATCTCTTTCGTGTTGAAAGGGGAATGAAGTACTATCGGGTTGTGAGGGAAACTATGATATATCCTTGAGTTCTTTATTTTTCTGCACTTACTACTTTGATAACATCACCATAAACCAGAAAAATAATCAACTTCATCACATAAATCAGAAAAATTTTAAAGTACCTAATTCATTCCCTCTTAGGCACAATCTGAATTTACAATAATAAAATAATAATAATAATAATAATAATAATAATAATAATAATAATAATAATAATAATAATAATAATAATAATAATAATAATAATAATAATAATAATTGTTCGGATGAGCAGAACAGGTGGCCAGTAACGAACGACTTGATCTTTGGTGATGGTTTAGAAAAAAGGGGGGTTGTACCTACAAGGTACTCCGATGCCATAGTAAGAGAGAGAACAAAAGGTACAACAAAAAGTATATAGTTTTGGGCAAAGTTTGGATTACCTTGTCCTTTAGGAGTAGAGGGTTATTTATAATGTTCTCTTTGAGGTGGACTATGTCGTCCTATTTTTGTGGGCTTGAGCGTGATTTCTGAGCCCAGAATGTAGGGAATAGTGGAGAAGATCATGATTAGCCGAGCAAGGGGAACTAGCCGTTGGCGGGGACGGAGGGCTAGCGTGCTCGGATAGTCCTATGTTGTGGGAGATGTGTTGATGCGTCCTGCTCGGTTGAAGGGGAGGTTCGTCCTCTTCTTGCTCCAAGAAGTGGGCTGACGCTTATTGGACCTCTTCACATTAACAAGTGGATTGAGCCTATATAGATCAAGTGGGCTAGTCCAGAACAACAATAATAATTTATATGAGATGAAAATTATATCTTTTAATTTAATATTAAAAAAATTATACGAATTAAGTTTTAAAATATCTTAATTTTTTTATAATTTATTTTTATTGTTTATCATATTTCTTTGGTGTTTATTCCTAGATTTAATATTTTTTTATTCTGTATGTTAACTTCAGATTCATTTTATTTATTTAACTTAAATTTTTTTTTTATATTAATCTCTAACTCTTCACAATGTACTATATTAATTCTTTTTATCTAATTAAGATAAAAAAAATTGATAATTAATATAATTTTTTTATATTAAGCAACTAAAATTAACTCCAAAATTAATATAGAAGAAAAAAACATTAAACCTAATTAATACCAAAACATGAGTAAAAGGAGATATGGCCTGAATAGTAAAGCCTTTTGCCAACAAAATTGGGAAAAACCCAATAAAAGTAATAATCATTTGGCCCGTAGAATTTTTTAAAGTGGTGTTTTCATAGTGAGTGGTTAAGATTGGTAGCATGTGAAAACTGTTTTATTCAAACATAACATTATTCAAACGCAATAAAATATTAAACTATATTAATGCTTTTTAAAGTTTATTATAACCATAAACAAATATATTCAATGTTAAGAACTAAATACACGAAAAACACATGAAAAACGCAACTAAGTTTGATTATAAAATGAAATCTAGAGAGATCCTGAGAAGAGATTTCTTGTGGATTGGACACATCATGTGTGGTTAGTTTGGGTATTGGAGCATGGATGTTCCCCATGATCATATCATATGCACTAAGCTGGTTCATGCTTTCACTTATTTATCATCTTCTCCACTTTCTAATTACTTTTCGTTTCCACCAAGTAACAATATACAAGAATTCTTTTTTTTTTCTACTATCATGGGTTGTATTTACTTTATCAATTGAGTTGTAATAACCATTGTTAAAATATTTTATTTAATTATTATACTACTAACTTAAAAGTTACAGTAAAATATGGTTGAATATAAGATGGTGATTTTTTTTAATGATAGGCAATAGGTTTAATGAATATGCACTAACAGTGTAAAATAGTTTTACATTTCATCCAATAAAAAATCACCAATCTACAATGTCATTAAATTCTCTTAAAAATAAAAGAGTGTTTTAATTAGATAAATGATTGTGATTGATTGACAGTGTAAAATTATTTTTCACTGTTTGTGCATCACCCATTTTCTCTATGCAATATAATAGAAAAGAAAACGGTAAAAAAAAAAGGGGAACTTAAGGATTACGAGGATATAAAGAAATGCATCGGTATCTGTATGTCTAATCTATTCTTTACAACATCATTCCTAATATCAATTGGTATGAAATAAAAATGATGATTGTGTTGATGCCGAGCGCGAAATTCGCCAAAAAAGTTGGCACAAGTATTTCCTTTCATATATATGTGAGTAACTATATTAGAAAATTAAATTTCATTATATATATTAATTTACTTATATTAGTTATTTATCAATTAAAATTCTTAATTATTCGTGATTAGATGAAATAATAAAAATAATTAAATTTGTAGTCTGTGTAAGTTGACAAGAATTTGATTTTCGTCTCTGTATTTTTCTTTTGTAAAATAGACCTTGAATATTGGGATTCATTTGATTTTCGTCTCTAACATCAACATTCTGTTACAAGAAAGGCAACGTGGCAAACGTCCATTGACGTGGCACAATGACAAACTTCTCATTGGTGATTCATTATATTCGTGTTGACATTGTTGGAACAATTAAAGAAGAAGAAGAAGAAGGAGAGTGTGTGTGTGAGAGAGAGAGAGAGAGAGAGAAGAGACTGTATTTATAAAAGAGAGAAAATTATTATTATGAATTTACTAGGATTTACATCATAACATGCCTATTTATAGGCAACCAAAAACATACAATTCACACATTGTAGTATTCGACTCTTGTGGATTACATGCTTATACAATTCGACGTCTTCTTGATAACTCATACTCATATATCTTAACTAAGTTGACTCTAACTGGTTTGACTCTGTCGAGCATAACATTTTTGAACATAGACTTGCTTACTCAAACCGTGAATTACATCTTTTAACACACCCTTTAGCAGCTAGTTGACATTCTGTCTTGCAATGCTCAAGTTCTAGCTTTCATTTATTTACTTGATCCCTAAGAAAATAATACTGGCTCTTTATGTGTTTACTTCAACCATGACACACAGGATGATTTGCTTTAAACAACTGACTTGTCATCTACAAACAACTTTATTTTCTTAGGTTCCATGATCTTGATCCCTTCTAACAACATCTCTATCCATACTGTTTGACATGCTGCATATGATGCGGTCACGTACTTAACTTCACATGATGACAAAGCCACAATGCTTTTCTTTCTTGAGCTCCATGATATTAGAGCACCTCCAATCATGAATATGTAGCCATGTACCTCTGCATTTGTGCTAGTACTCTTCTTCGTTGGCATCAACACACCATGATCGATAGTACCTTTTATGTATCTTAATACCCTCTTGATTGAAGTGAGATAACATTCTTGTGGCTTCTCTATAAATATGCTCAACAACCCGAACCTTTGACAAATATTCGGCCTTGTATTGCAAAGATAACTTAAGGATCCAATGATTTGCTAGTACAATGTTGCACTTACAAAATCATCATTTGTATCCTTTCTCAATTTCGCTCTAGTTTCTAATGGCATGGCAGCTGCATTACAATCGTTTATCTTGAACCTTATCAAGATATCTTGAGCATACTTCTTTTGGTGCAATAAGACCCCTTCACTCGTGTCGTTAAAATCCATCCCTAAGAAATATGACAAGTTCCCTAGGTTAGACATCTCAAACTCCTGCATCAACTTCGGCTTGACTCTTCGTATTTCTACTTCATTTGCACCTATTATCAATAAATCATTCACTTACAAACTTAAAATGATTCGACTAACACTATTTACATCATTGACATATACTCCATGTTCAGAGATACACTTTGTGAAACCTACTTGAATCAGGAAGTTAGCTATTCTTTTAATCCAAGCCCTTGGGGCTTGCTTCAACCCTTATAGAGCCTTTCTCAATCTATACACCTTATATTCCCGCCGTTTGATTTCAAATCCTGGTGGTTGACTAACATGAACCTCTTTATCCAATGGTAATTTTAGAAATGCTAACTTTGCATCTAATTGATATATCTTCCATCATTTGTATGATGCGGTCGACACAACAATTTTGATGGTTTCTATCCTTGTAACAGGTGCATAGACTTTATTAAAGTTAATAATTGGTTTTTAAAGAAATCCTTTAGCCATTAGTCTTGCCATACACTTGGCAATTTCACCATTTGGCCTCAGTTTCAACTTGAACATCCACTTCACATCAATTGCCTTCTTGCTAGATCTTTTGACAAGCTCTCAGGACTTGTTCTTCTCAATTGCCTTGAGTTATTTCTCCATGGCTGCCAACCAATTCAAATCATTTATGGCTTGATTCAAATTAATTGGCTCTGATTTAACCATCATAAGTGCTTCTTCTATGAGATCATCATATGCATCAATTACTTGATCTAGAAATCTTTTATATCCATCTAGCCTTGTAGACTCAATTTTTATTCTAGTTAATCTTCTAATATTCTTCTCAAGTGGTTCTTCATTTCGACTGGTTGTGACTTTAGTTTGTTGGTCATCTTTGTCAAGCACAGTTGGGACTGTCTTTTGCATGTGTCGAACTGATTCTTGGATCCAGTTCCACCCTTTGATTTCATCCACCAGAACATCTCTATTGATCACTAGCTTATCATCATTTGGAAAATACAATTTGTATGCACCAGTCGAATGATAATCTGTGAGCATCATGGTCTGACTTTGATCATCTAGCTTCTTCCTCAATTGCTTATGTACATTCCTGAAGCAAATTGATCCAAATACTCTAAGATGAATAAATTTTTGCTTCATTCTTGTCCAAGCCTCATAAGGTGCCTTGTAAAATATCTTCCTGGTTGGACATCTATTTAGTATGTACAGTGCTGTCGAAACTGCTTCTACCCAAAATCTCTTTGACATTTTTTTAGCTTTCAAAATATTCCTAGCCATGTTCAATATACTTCGATTATTCCTCTCATATATACCATTATGATGTTGCATATAGGTTGCAATGAACTTATGCTCTATAACTTCCTCATTACAAAATCCTGCAAATTCTCTAGAGGTGTAATCAACTTCACCATCAGTTCTCAGTTTCTTTAATTTCCATTCACTTTATTTCTCGACATGCAATTTAAGCTTCTTGAAATTTGCGAATACCTCACTCTTCCTTTCAACCAGATAAATCCACATATATCTGGTGAGTTCATCTATGAAAGTTAGGAAATAGCAGTTACCTCTATTTTAACTTACTTCAAAAGGGCCACACACATCAGAGTGAATTAGCTCCATCTTTTCCTCCAACCTCATGGGCAAGTCATTCTTGAATGCCTTCCTAGCCTGTTTTGCTTTATAACATTCCTCGCACACCTCAATTTGTTCCTTCACCTGAGGTAGGCTAAACAACATCTTTTTCAGGTTGAGCAAACCTAAAATTTTGAAGTTTAGATGTTCATACATGTGATTCCATAGCTAGTTCTTGTCTTCTTCTACAGTTGAAGCAAGACATTTGTAATCAATCATGTTGATCTCTACTTTGAAGGTCTTTTTGTATACAAACAGTGCTTTTAGAATCATCCTTCCATCACTATCATACACCTTCATCTGATTCTTTTCTAGCTTCATGTTGTACTCTTTTGTAAGTAATTGAACCATGCTTATCAAGTTACTTATCATTGAAAGTACATATAACACATCAATGATACTAGCTTTTCGACCATCTTTTCTAACCACAGGTATGTGTCCTCTTCCTCTTAATGTGACATGCCTGCTATCTGCAACTTGATCACTTTCTTACCATATTCATATAACTTGGTGAACAAGTTTTTATTACTAGTCATGTGGTTATTGCATCCCGAATCTACCATATGTTGACTCACTCATTGTTCGACTGAGTATTGGCCATGAATAGCACATCATCAGATTCATGATCTCCAAGACATGCATATTGCACTTCATCATTATCTTTTTCTCTTGCTTCCTTCTTTCTTCGACAATCTCAAGCATAATGGCCAAATCCTTGAGAGTTGTAACACTGCACCTTCTTCATGTCAACTTTATTTCCCGAATAATTATTGCCCATGCCTTTCTTGGTTGAATCATCATGATTCTTTGAGTTCTTGCTTGAATTCTCATCATTAGTAAGAATAGGTTTTTGTTTCACCTTTTCTTTTTCAGACTTCTTGATGAATCTTGCTTGTAGTGTCTGTTTAGCCATCTTCTCCCTTTCTGAGTTCCTCTGCTTAGGCCTCATCTCATGAGCCTCTAATGAAGCTTGAAGTTCTTCCAATTTTATCTCAGCTAGGTTCTTGGACTCTTCACTAAACACTACAATGTTGTCAAAATTTGCAATTAGAGATCCAACACTTTCTCGATTTTCTGCAAATCGTTGACTGATTCACGACACACCTTCATTTGGTTCGTGAGTAACACTAATATTGAGAAGAAATCAATAATCGATTCATCTTTTTTTCGTAAGTGTTATCTCAAACTACTTTCTTAGTGTATGCAACTTCACCCTTTTCAGTTTTTCATCTCCGTCGTACAAGTTCTTCAACTTGTCTCACGCTCCTTTGGATGATTCCTCTTCAATGATCTTCTTGAACACATTGGGATCCACACATTGATGAATCAAGAATAGTGCTTTTTTATCTTTCTTCCTTTGATCTTTGTGCAGAACTTTCTGAACATCGTCTGCATTTGCTTCCAATATTGTTACTCCATCATTCACGATTTCAGACACATCTTGAAATCAGAAGATAACATTCATTTGTGCAACCCACCTCTCGTAGTTCTTGTAACACCCCGTATTTATTTTAATGGTATTAGTGTATCATAATTTTAATTTAAATAATTATTTTGAATGTTTGGTGTGATTATGTGCATATACGATTTTTTTTATTCGAATTTTGGTCTGTTGGGCGTTACCGAGAATTCGAAAGAAATGTGAAGGTTAGACAACGTTGGAGTAATTCGAATTAATAAAATATTAGGAGTGTGAGAATTAATTATATTAGTGGGTAAATTAATTAATTATTAGAAAATAATATTGGAGTTGAAAAGATATTCATATTTTTTTATATTAATTAGTGAGTAATAGAAATATTAGAATAGTATTGATTTATTAGAAATAATTAGAAATTGGAAAATAGAGAATAAAGGAGAATAAAGGGTGTGGTGAGTAAAAAGATATGTAGGGAGACTTGAATATAAAATAAAGAGACTTTAGGTTAATTGGAGGTTAGAGAAAGTTGGGAAAAAAGTCAGAACGTGAGAGAGGCAAGAGTCTGGAAAAGAAAAGGCAAGTTTGGGAGAGGAAGAAACTCCATTGATAAAGCTTGTTGTTGCTGAATTTTTTGAGGTAAGGGGGATTTGGTTCAATTATGGGTGTCTAATTTTTGGAGTTTTGAGCTTTTAGATTTAGGGATGATTGTGTAAACCTCTCAAAATATATTCATACTATAACCATTTATGAGCTTGGGGTTTAATGTTGTAACCCTTGGATGTATTCAGTAACAAACTTCTGAACTTCTAAACTTTGGTACCACATGCACCAGAGTAGAGTCGAGGTGTCCATTACATACATGATATTGCATTGTGAATGACCGGTATTTGATTGGATTATGTTGGGTATCTATCCTTGTTGTATCATATATCGCTAACATGATTTGGATACATTTTCAATCCTATTTTTTGTTATGTGGATGTTTATGTCGTTGTTGCAGATACTTAGATCGAGGAGTCTTAGCACCGTGCATGTTAGACGATAGCTGAGATGGCTATCTTCACTTTATTTCAGCGTTTATTTAGTTATGCGGATAATGCTCTGATAGTGTAACATTGGGACAATATTTGTTATTGTCTATTGTTACAAGTTATTTTATTTATACTTTTTAGTTAAGTTAAAGTTGAACTCCTTTTGAAACTATGAGATGTGTTAATTGGTTTAAGAATTAATTTCGTTGCATTGTTTCTTAAATTTCAAAAAGTATGTTTGATTGAGAAGTTTGTGTGACACCCTAATGGTGATGTTTATTCATGTATATTAGTTGTTCTCTTTTAAATAAAAGTTGGGGTTTTATGGTGTTAAAGTTCTCACCTTTGAAAACTGATAGATTCGCTAGAAATTGCGTTGATGTTGTATTTCTGTTTTCCATTTTAGAATCTCACTGAATCGCAACTCAGGCTTGCTGATACTAATTTGTTGGAATAATTAGGATTTCAAGAAGAAACTGAAGAAGAAGATGATAGAGAAAAGAAGAATTTGTATTGATAAAAGAGATAAAATTATTATTATGAACTTATTATGACTTACATCATAACATGCCTATTTATAGGCTACAACTCTATAAAACATAACATTATCGATTATAGACTTGCTTATTGAAACTTTAAACTACATCTTCTAATAGACATATGGTGTTAAATCTTGTTTAACATTATCGAATATAGAATTTCTTATTGAAACTATAAATTACATCTTCTAATAGACACATTTTTATCAATTATTATTTTGGTGTTAAATCCTAAAAGCTAAATATTTAAAGATTATAATACCGCTAAAGGGTTGAACACAAGATCTCTACTCAAAGGCGGTTTCAAGGCTCGGCTACCCTAGGCAATTTCCCTGGCTCTGGCCCAAATTCATTTGGTAAAAAATAAAAAAAGGGTAAAATATTAAAAGGAAAAAATTAAAGAAAGGGCAAGAAATTGAAAGGGCAAAACAATTGAAAGGGTTAAAAATTAGAAGGGCAAAAAAATAGGTAAGAGAAACAAAAAAAAGAGTAAAGCTTTGTCACCACAGCAGCACCGTAATAACCATAAAGCTTTCACCATCAACGCCAGCGATTACACCGGTCCTTTTCCGACTACCGCCCTCCCTCTTTTGTTTCGGTTAGTAATTGTTTAATTTCAACTGTTTGAGGTTTTATTCGAAAAAATCAACAAAAATAAATTGTATTAGCTTCCTCCATTTAAAACCTTATAACTTTACACAGCCTAGTAGTAGCAGAGAAGAAGAAAAAATTTATATAGATGTATCAGTTGTTTATAACATTGTGAAAATGGATCCCACCTTTTTTAAGTTTATCTAAAATCTCGTGGAAATTATAATATTACATCATTCTTATAACTTTTAGTATTTATCAGTAAATATTATTTTGGAAAGGCTTAAATGCACTTTTCGTCCCTGTAAGTTAGCGAATTTTTGATTTTCGTCCCTCAAAGTTATTATTTTTGGTTTGAGTCCCTATATTTCATTTTCGCGTTCGATTTAGTCCTTAAAATCAAAATCCGCAAGAAATTTCGCAGGAAAATCCGCAAGTAACCTGCAGATTTTCCTGCGGATTTTGGCTTAGGGACTAAACTTCAAGCAAAAAGTAAGATATAGGGACTCAAACCAAAAAAAATAACTTACAAGGACGAAAATCAAAAACTCGCTAACTTACAGGGACTAAAAGTGCATTTAAGCCTTTTGGAAAATATTTACACTTTATAACATATTTTGTCATCGTGTATGCTAAGTGTCAGATCAAACTGCACTGCAAGATTCATTGGTTATAAAACCAAAACATTGGCAGCATCCAAAAGACCATAAGTCAAAACCAAAATGTGTATTTAGTAATATTATAAGCATCTAGTATTAGTTATAATAGCAGTAAAAAGATATTTTTCAGTGGAATCATACCACTTGCAAATTTATTTATTGATGGATAAATTATTTACAATAAAGGTTTTTATAAAGGTTTTGGTTATCTAATTTTATTAGTTTCTATAATGGTTTTTAATTGAATATAATATAATTCTTGCTCCTACTCTTTATAAATCATAAGAAATTACTCTTATTTTGTGAAACTATTCTCATTTAAAATTTGATTTTTATGATTGTTAATTGTTAATTGATTATTAACTTAAGATCATTTAATTTCATAGATGAGAAGATTTTTGGTTGATAGAGCAAGTATTGAGAATGAGAATGTTGCGTAATTGGAAGCCGAATTAGAACCACCACCTAATGTGATTAATGAGTTTAACCCAAATGAGATTGTGCGTGATCCAGGTTATAGGAAACAAATTAATGAGTATGCTCTGAATATTCAAGATCAAGTGAGGAGGGCATATATATTGAAGGGACCAATGCAACCAGATTTGCCAAGCTTTCCTCGTACTCCATTTGGAAGTGTTTCTAGAGAATTTAGTAAATCATGGTATAAGAATTACACATGGTTAGAATACAGTGAGACCAAGGATGCAACTTATTATTTTTATTGCTTTCTCTTTAAGCAACCCGGGAGGGCCGAGCACTTTGGTTTTGAAGTCTTCACTAAAAGCAGATATAGAGATTGGAAGCATGCATCTAAAAGCGTGAAAGATCACGTTGGTAGTCATAATAGTTTATATAACTCAAGACAAAGTCTAGCAAGTAAGTTTGCTAAAGCAACCAAGGAATCAGAAGAATTGTATAAGATTTGTTTGACTTGTTCTATAGATTGTTCAAGATATCTCATGGCACAAGGCATGGCTTTCCGTGGTCATGATGAATCTTCTACTTCTCTAAATAAGGGCAATTTTAGAGAGGTGGTATATTGGGTAAAATATTCGAATGAACAAGTGAGGGATGATTTTGATCGTGGTGGAAAAATTGCACAATGACTTTTTGTGACATTTAAAAGGAGCTTGTAAAGTGTTGTGCACATGAAGTTACCAATGTGATTATGGAAGAACTTGGCGATATACAATTCTCCGTGCTTATTGATGAGTCATGTGATATATCCGTCAAAGAGCACATGACTGTGATGTTGAGGTTAGTAGTTGTATTTTCCAATTTCTAATTTTTATTACCTATTATTTTCTATGCCGCCAAGTAAAATTGTTGAATTTGTTTTAGATTTTTGAACGACAAAGGGAGTGCTGTGGAACGATTTATTACTTTACATCATGTTAAAGATACTACATATAAGTCATTAAAGGATGCTCTTTATGGTATTCTTGATAAGTACAATTTATCTATTTCAAGGATACGAGGGCAATGATATGATGGAGCTTCAAATATGAGAGGTGAATTTAATGGTTTGCAAAGAAAGATTCTAGATGAAAACCCTTATGCTTTCTATGTCAAATGTTATGATCATCGTTTGCAATTGGTTGTTGTGTCTGTTGCTAGTAGTTGCTCATCTATTCATGATTTATTTGAGTACATCTCCTTGATTGTGACCACAACAAGTGCATCTTGTAAGAGGAGAGATGCTTTGACGGAGGCACAACACCAAGATATTTTAAATAAGCTTGAGAGTGGTGAGATATCTATAGGAAGGGGATTGCACCAATCATATAGTCTCACTAAACCAGGGGATACTAGATGGGGTTCACATAATACTACATTGATTCGTTTGGATCAAATGTGGTCCTTCATGTTAAAGGTGCTTATTATGGTTGATGAATATGGACGTGGACCATCTCAAGCAGCGGGTTTGATAGAAAAAATGGAGAGCTTTAAATTTGCATTTATTTTGAAGTTAATGTTAAATTTGTTTGGTATCACAAACGAGCTTTCAAATGTCTTGCAAAGAAAAGATCTTAATATTGTGATTGCCATGGAATTAGTTGATGATGTCAAAGCTCGGCTAGCCAAAATGAGAGAGCGGTTAGGATAGTTTATTTGCCGATGTCCAAGAATTTTGTGTTTCTAGAGATATACCGGTTCTAAATATGGATGACGAAATACCAGTTCGGGCTCGTTCAAGGGTAGAAGAGAGGACTATCACTAATCTTCATCATTACCGTGCAGAGATTTTTTATGTTACTATTGAAAAAATATGTGTGGAGATGGATCACCGCTTTAGTGAAGGAAGTAACATTATCCTTGATTACTTCTCATGTCTTGACCCCAAGAACTCTCTCTCCAAGTTTGATGTTGATAAGCTTGCTTGTCTTGCTGATATTTATAATGCAGACTTTTTTAATGATGACTGCGGAGCAATAAGGGATTAACTTGACACTTATGTTCTTCAAGTGAAAGGAAATGCTACATTTTCCACTTGTGAAGATGTTTAAAGTTTGGCTATGAAGATGGTTCAAACTAAGAAACATTTGGTATTTCCATTGGTTTACAAACTTATTGAGTTAGCTTTGATATTGTCGGTGTTTATAGCATCGGTTGAAAGAGCTTTTTCAGCAATGAAGATTATCAAGTCTAAATTGCGCAATAAGATCAATGATGTGTGGTTCAATGACTTGATGGTATGTTACACCAAGCAGGAGATATTCAAGTCACTTGATGATATTGATATTATTCAAATTTTCATTGCAAAAAAAGTCTCAGAAAGGACATTTGCCTCGTGATTTTGTTTAACCCGCTATTGTAAGGTTATGTTTCATCTCTTTTATTTTAAATTATACTTTTGTTGATAAAATGACGAGTCTCTTTTATTTTAATTAATGACTATTTATATATTATATACAATGTGAATTTACAATCTTTAAATTTTTGCACAGGCTTTAAAGTTTTTTTTTCTCTGCCACTGCCTTCACTTCATCCATAATATGCCTCCACTAGACTAGTTGTTTTGTTTGTTGATATATATATATATATATATATATATATATATATATATATATATATATATATATATATATATATATATATATATATATATATATATATATGGGATATGATCAAATGAAACTAAGGTGTCAAAGTTTAATTTAACACTAAATCTCAACCGTTAAAAGAATTGATCAAACGGTGATACTAAATGAAATAAAATAATAAAAAAAAATATATAGCTTATTTTTCTCCTAAAAAATAGACTATTTATATAACAATTTGATTGAGTACTATTAACGGTTGAAATTTAGTGTCAAATTAATCTTTGACACTTTGGTATATATATTCACACTTATACTTTTATTTTAGGGTTAATAGTAGTTTATGTCCCTGTAATATGAACGTGTTTCGGTTTACCCCCACCGTTAGGGAGGGGGAAAAAACAAAATTCGCTAACATTACAGGGGTGAATTACTATTAACTCTTTATTTTATTATTTCATACGTCAAATTTAATAATATTAATTTATTATTTAATATTTATTTATATTTAATAAAATTTAAAATAATATTTATTTATCTATTATGTAATAGTTATTTAGAAATGTTATGTATTAGAAAATTTTTAAATAAATATTTTTTAAAATAATATTTTTAAATGTTTTAAAATACAAATTATTTTAAAAATTATATTTTAAAATAAATTACTTTAACAATACATGATAAATATTTATTACTGGTACTACAATTTTAAATTTTCGGTTTTTAAAATTTAACTCCAAAATGGTAATTAATGAAAAATGTCAATGTGGATATAATGAATAACTAATGGGAAGGGTATCTCGCCGTGCCACTTCATTAGACGTTTGTCACATTATCTTTTCTAAACAGAATGTCGAAAACGTTATTCTTTCTTTGCGTATCTTTCAAAATTTTCGTCGTTACTTCTTATAGGTCTTTTATTTTAAATCCATTGAGATATTTTCAAAATCTTTGCCAAATCAACAGATCATAGATCATAAAGATTTTTTTTATTTGTCTATTTGACATCCATACTAAAATACACTTATAATTTTAAATTGTATTAATTAAACCTACTTAAATTGATTAATTACTAACTTAATTCCAAGCTTCATTACAAATTTAATAAGATAATATAATAACTAATAATATGAGAAAAATAATGATTAATACTATTCAATGTATACTTTAAATTAAATAGTTATATTGCTTTTGGAAAGAAGCATATGAACCAAAAGAAGAAACAAAACCTTTCTTGCTTTGATTACTGACCAGGTTAGACGGTACATGAACCATATGGAATCACATGTACCACGTTGGAAGAAATGTCAATGAACAAAGTAAAATGAATCATGATTTAGTTATGATTAGTCTCAGCCAGATAATTTTTATAATATTAAGTAGGTACAATATTGAAACTAACTAAATTGGGATGATTTTTTTTTTTTATAATTTACTTTAATATTAAATATTTATGAAATTGCAAATTTATAAATTCAAATTAATTTTTGTTAATATTTAAAGTGCATTTGATCTGCAAAATAAAAAATATTGAATAGAAGTACTAAATAGTATAGAATAGTACAAGATAACTTTTGTATTTTAATGTGTTTGATGATTAATATATTGAATTTTTTTTTTTCGATTTTACTTAATGTGTCTATGCACTAGACAAGATGAAAAACTCTTCACTTTAAAAACATTTGGTAGCAAGAATTGAGCATCAATCATCAACAAAAACACAATTACGATCTAGCAACCATGAATTAAATAGAAGAGAAAAAGACGAATAAAAAAAAAGCCCAAATACTTTCTCACCGATTTCGTCGACGGAAACTGAGAACAACCTTAAAACATGGTTTGGCGGAGCCTGAACAGCTGTCAGCTGTCCCACCTGACCGGGCGCTGACTCCGCCAATGCATATAAATAATTGTGATATGTCGAAAATGAAAATTTACATTATATATTAAAATTGTTCTCTTCATAATTTAGACTAACTATTATTTCATTATTCCAATAAACATTTATTTTATTATACGCAAATAAAATAAAATAATAAAAAAGTGTTCCGTGGGTTTCTAATTTCCGTATGTATTATACTATATGAGTATAATCTAGATTGCCCTTGGATAATGTACTCAACAACGATTGAAAATTAGTCACATTGATAAATTTGCAAATTGTACTCAAAAATATTTTATTTATAAAATAATTTTTATCCATGGTTGTTAGGTAAATTACTATAGTTTTATAAGATTAACCTAAAAAATATTTTTTTTCAAAATAATAATTTTAATAAATAAAAATTATTTGAAGATAAACATTATTCTTATTTTTCAATATAAAAATAATTTTTTGTTTTTTTACTGTATTCTTTTGTCAACTAATTCTAACATATTATTAAAGTTATTATTTTAATAAAAATATAATGTTTTAAGATAATTTATTAATCATTGTGAAAAAATTCATTAAACTCCATTTATTTTAAAATAGAGGGAGTATATATTATATGACGTGTATAAAAAAGGTCGTATAATGGAAAAAAATTTTAATAACCAGGTTTTAAAAAATATATACATAACTAGCCCATATTTCAAGAAAATTACTCCAATAACTATGTTTGGGGTGTTTTACACGCGGGCGCCATTCCATATGACGCCTCTTTTTTTTTTTCAAATTTTTTTAATTACCTGTGGATTTACCTGCGAATTTAACGTTAGCTGCGGATTTACCTGCAAATTTACCCGCAGATTTACATGCAGACTAAAATGGAGATAATTTCGCAGGTAAATCCGCAAGTAACACTAAATCCACAGGTAATTAAAAAAAATTTTAAAAAAAATAGGAGACGCCATATGGAATGGCGCCTACGTGGAAAACACCCATAAACATAGTTATTGGGGTAATTTTCTTGAAATATGGGTTGGTTGTATATATATTTTTTAAAATTTGGTTATTAAAAAAAAATTTACTCAGCATAATAGATTACGGAAGTGGTCTCTCATTTTGTTAGACCAACATGCTCCATAATCGATTACACCATATATCATATGGAAGTGGTCTCTCATTACTATTCAGTAAAAATTTAACTTGTGACAATCAAAAAGCATAGGAAATTGTCTATTTAGGTATAGCACAAAGTACCTATACCAATCACTACTAGAGATACACGTATTACCTGCGGAATTTCCTGCAGAAAATATTCCGCAGGTTTACCTGCGGATTTTCCTGCGACTTTCTTAAATAAAATAAAATTTCCTGCAGATCTAGAAGTGGCAGAAAATTCCGCAGAAATACCTGCGGATTTTGCTGCGGCGTATATATTTCAAACAGATAACGGAACAATAATTCAAAATTCGCAGGTAAATCCGCAGGAAAGTTTCCTGCGAATTTTGCTGCGGATATTTGTTTTACTAAAACCAAACTATTATACAAGATTCGCAGGTAATTCCGCAGGAAAATTTCCTGCGGATTTTGCTGCAAATTTAACTATTTTCTTAAAATAATAATAATTTTTGTCTAAATTTTTTTGAAAAATTAATCATTATATTTAATGGTTAATTATTCAATATTATTATATTAATTAATATTTTAATGTGAATTGTGTTATTTTAAATTTTCATCTTAATTTTTTAATGAAATAAAAGATATAAAAAATTTGAAAAATAAAATTAATAAAAGGTATTCAAAATTTTGAGAATGGATATCAAAGATTTTTTTTATAATAACTAGTTTTTAAAAAAGATACATAAGTAACTCGTATTTCAAAAATATTACCTTAATAATTATGTTTGACCATTCTATATTGCGCCTCTTTTTTTTTTTTTTTTAAAAATTCAATAACTCGTGGATTTATTGTTACATACGGATTTACGTACGAATTTATCTGCAGATCGGACATTAAAATATTTTACCGTAGGTAACTTAATTTTTTTTTAAAAGTAGGTGGCGCCGTATGGAGTGGCGACTACGTGAAAAACAACCCCAAACATGGTTGACGATTTCTCAATGCATCTCGTAGATCTTTTAGACACCACGCCCAAATTAAAATATTAGTTATGTAAATATGTAAAATGAGTATATTAAATATGGTTGAATAATATTCATGTAAATTCTATTTGGAAAATAAATATTAGTTATGTAACATATACATTTTGATACAAAGTATTAAACAAGAAACACAAATAGCCTAATGGTTAAGGCTTTCACTACTACTCAAAAGGTTATGGATTCGCTCCATATGGCAGTGGACAAAATAAAATTTAAAAAATATATAAAAAATTGAAAAAAAATTTTGA
Source organism: Vicia villosa (assembly GCF_029867415.1). NCBI lineage: Eukaryota > Viridiplantae > Streptophyta > Magnoliopsida > Fabales > Fabaceae > Vicia > Vicia villosa. The sequence goes on along the minus strand of NC_081183.1, from coordinate 37,060,369 downwards.
TAAAATTTCTAGAGTAGGAAACTACTATCTATCTTATATTGGACCAAATAATCAACCATTTGAAAATATTTTACTGGAACAAAATTATATATAATTTATAAATTTCTCTTTAAATATCATTTTTTTCCTTTAATATATTTTAAAATTATTTCAAAATTTTAAATTTAATCTTATTTATCAAATATACAAAATATTTTGTGTTATTGAAAATTATATTTATTCAATTGTTAATTATTATAAAGTTTTCATTTTAGAAATCCTACTCTAAACTCTTGTTAAAATATCAAATTTTATATAGAATTTTGAATTTATAAATTATTTTTACTTAAACATGAATTGAATCTAGAGACAATTCACTAATTTGTATCATAATCAACAAACCAACATATTTTTGGACATATATTAATTTGTATTTTATTTCTAAAATATATTAATTATTAACATAGAGAATAGAGAGAGAAAAGCCTAATCCTGTTTCAATCTGAAATTTTGTTTCTCTCTTCTCACTGTCGTGAATCGCCTGGTCTCCATCCACAAGAAGGTTGCACTGAATCTCTGTCTAGTCACCATCGCGAGTCATCACCGTCAAGTGCTTCTACAACGTCGTGAAACCTCATTGTCGATGGTGTCACATCCATTTCGAGCATCTCAATTCTAGGAGTTGTTTCACTTTCTTTGGAACAATCTGAACTCTCGCAATCGCAACCTCCGATCGAATCTCGTAACCCTAGCTTTTTCAACTCAAGTAAATTCATCTTTCAACTCGGTTTGACGTTTTTTATTTCTATATCTATTATAGAGCCAGGTTAGTTGGTGAGTTTATTCAATTGGTAGGGTTTTTACTGATTTTAAGTTACATTGATTATAAACTTGGGTGATTTTTGTAAATAAACTGTTTGTTGAAATGCCAGTGAGTTTATTAGGTGGATTTTGAGTATAACTCGTAAACAAGCTGTTTGTTGAAATGCCACAAGCTGAATTGGTAAGGTGATGTTAATTTTGAAGGGGAGTCTGTCATACCAGTTGGGTTTGGAAATTCTGAATGGTTAGGCAATGTGAAAACAGTTTTAGGCTAATAGTTAAGTTAATTAGCTATTAAGGTTAACAAATTTGAACCTTTTAATTAGTAATGCAGTAAACAGCTGTCTGCACTCTATAATCAACATTTTAATTAGTTAAATACCAAATATTCTGTTTCAAAGCTTGTACATTTGCCTTTGATGATTGCCTGCACTTTTAACCAGATTAGCGTGATATTTTAATTCATCAATCATCCTCCATCTTAGTTCTGTTCCAGCTCTTGAATTAACTAATTAGTAATATGGTGTTTTTGTCATTTGGTTAACTAATAGGAGCTACAAGTGTTGCAATGGATGCTGGAAACTTGTTGAAGCCAATGCTTTGAAGGGGGGAACATTGATGTATAGGAGCAACTACGTTGAATGAATATAGAAAATATATTGAGAAGGATCCTGCACTTGAGCGTAGATTTCAACAAGTATTTTGCTGTCAACCATCTGTTGAAGATACAATATCCATTCTTCGAGGGTTGCGCGAGCGCTATGAATTGCATCATGGAGTCAAAATATCTGACAGTGCACTTGTATCAGCTGCAGTCCTTGCAGATCGATACATCACAGAACGCTTCCTACCAGACAAAGGTAGATTTTGACACCTTAGCATTTATATGACCAGAGTTGACTTATTATAACAGTTTATTTTTCTGTTCACTTTACTATTTTGGATTTTTTAATCCTACTAAAGTAAAAAGCTTTGCATAATGAAATTCTCTCTTATCTCCCTCTCTTAAGACTTCAGATCTTTGTGGTTATTATGTTTTAGAAGTTAAAAGTAGTCACTTGATGCCATCAGGTTGGAAAGTTTTCTGTTTGATTTGTTGATTCTGATACGTAATTAAATTTATTCCTTTTAGCTATTGATCTTGTCGATGAAGCTGCTGCAAAACTGAAGATGGAGATCACCTCTAAGCCTACAGAGTTGGATGAGATAGATAGAGCAGTCTTGAAACTGGAGATGGAAAAACTCTCTTTGAAAAATGACACTGACAAGGCTTCTAAAGAAAGATTAAGTAAGCTTGAAAATGATTTGAGTTTACTGAAACAGAAGCAGAAAGAATTGGCAGAACAATTGGACAGTGAAAAAGTCTTAATACTGCTCCTTTTCATTCTGTCAAGGCTGTGATACTTGGCATGGCTTGCGAATTTTAATATGTATTTCTCTTTAGTTTTCTATCTCTAATTTGTATTTGAATTTGGTATTGGTTTATTTTAGGATCCTTATCATGGGCCTGGTCAAGCAATGAGGCTTTCATTCTCTGTACCCGAGGGAATCAAAGTTCCATCTAGTTTGGTAAATATATTTAAGGAGCTTAAGCTAGACCTTGGATGTTCAATTCCATCTCAGGGTAATCTTGAAAAATGGGCTGTGCAGGTAACTATTCCTTACTAACTTAATCCAGCAATCATGATATGTTTTTTTACCAATATCAACTTAGGCTTGAGTGATAAATACTTATTGAACTGGGTTACTCATCATGAACCTAAAATAGAGGCCTTCAGTGATTGCAAATAACTTAAATTCACTGCTTAAGTGTCAGTTAATTTTATTGAACAGATGGGCTTCTTAGGCAAGTTTCTGACCTAATTAAATTCAGGGGATTTTCCTCTACCTCATTGACTAATTTGGGCAGATGGCTTACGTAGTACTAGTGGATGACTATAATTAGTAGATGTTTCTTCAAATATTCTGACAATGACACTCGCAATGACTATGTTTATGTATATTCTATTATTTTGTAACTAGCTTTCAATCCAGCTTGTAGGTTAAAGTATTTTCCGCGTGATTTGACGCCGTTAAGTATTTGCCGTAACAGCTTTTGGAAATTGTTTAGCTTTGGTAGGTGTTTCAATCAATGGTGAAAAAGTTTTTTTATTAATTCAATTGTTAAGGTTTATATTGATTTGTTGTGTTAAACTTGTGGTGTTGAAGTTGAAAATGGAGTCGAGGTGCTGTACGCTTGTGTTATGTGTTATCTCTACGTCGATCCGGTGACGTAAAGTTCCAATATCACTTTGGAAATCTCAACAACACCACCCTCTTTGGCAATTTGGTTTGACCATGTCAGTGCAATACCATTTCCAGTATGCTTCGTTTAAGATGTCCAGTATGCTTTTAATGACTCCAGCTTTTACCATTTCCATTTTACAAGCAAGTCTGTCTTTTCCTAACTTGACTAGAGCTCTGAAAATGGCCTCGTGAAGTACAAAGTTTCTACCAGACAGTAGACTAACAAGAGGGACAACTGCACTGTGTGTGGCAACTAATTCAGCCAAATGCTTATCATCAACGAGCCTATCCAGTGCCCGAACAACTGAATGATGAGCATATTATTGCTATTGGAATGAAATTAACTTCTTATACATTGTTGAAGCTGAGACAAAGCCTTGTTAAAGAAAGAAAGAAATTAACTTCACTACAATTATTATGTCCAATTACTGTTGTATACTACCAGTCTCAAATCGAGGTACACTGCATTTTTGTTTTAAATTCATTAATTTAATGATATATTATGGTCCTATCACATGTCATTCCATTGCTTTTGTCATTTATGTAATTTTGGGATAAAAATTGATTAGGATTATGAATTTCTTAAGTTATTGAATGACCCCCTAGAAACACACATGATTATGGTCAATGTATTGTTACCATTACATTAAATGACCAATGCAATTATATTGCTGCTAATAAGCCTCGTGCAGTTTAAAGTTGTACCTAGTCTAGTTCATCATAAGCCTCGTGTAGATGAAAGTTGTACCTAGTTTAGTTCATGATTTGTATAAATAACAATGTCTAATGGAATTTTATTTAGTAACTATAGACAATTTCTGTAGCTTGTTCTTTTTGCTTAACTTATATTTATTTGTATTTTTACCATTGCCTTGTTGCATCCTTCTGTGTTATTGACTTGGTTGGTGATGCTTGCAGTGACTGTTGCTACATTGACAGATCTTGGTTTCTTATGGTTTAGAGAATTTTATGTCATTCAGGTAATACTTATTACCTATTGGCTTTTACCACACGGTTATTTGAATTTCAAAGTTTATATTGTGACCAAATATATGTAAATTGATATTTGTTGAGGTGTTGTTTAGAGAATAAAAAATAGTGGCTAGACCGGTTGGGTGAGTGGGCATTAACTTGAAAGGCTTAGATCGAAAATTGAGGAACAATTTAGATCGAGTGATGTGAAGTCTAGGTGAAGTGACTACATCGAATAATATGCTTGCATGATCCATTGGGGAATTATATTAATGACTTTTTTTTAACTTAATAAAAAGTACCAAGTTGTTGAGGGAATTATATTAATGACTTTTTTGTTAGCAGTGACAAGTCCATCAAAGTTGAGTTATGCACCATTCAACATGAAACTAGCCAACAAAAGAGCAATACTTCAAGTGGGATATTGGTTTCAACGGTCCAGTTTTTCAAGCCAAGGTTGCTATTTTCCAAGGCTTCGCGTACATAAAATGGTCACCGCATTGTACAATTTCAACGGTACAGTTTTTTTGTTAACGTTGTCTTTCCCTCGAAACTTGTTAAGAATGGTGTGGTTGTAAGCAACGTGTTTTTGTGAATGGTGTGTTAGAATGTAAGCAACGTGTTTTTGTGAACTATGTAATTACTTGCTCTTCAATTCCGATTAAACAAAAACGGTTTTTTAAGAATTCAGTCCACAATTATGTAATTACTCGCCCTTAGTTGTTTCTTATGTTGATTCTACTATTTGTCAATAATGATGTATTTTAGTAATTGTAATGATAGATTGATGTATTTTGATGTATACCGTTAGGGGAGCATAAAAAATTAGATTTATTTTTTTAATTTTAGAAGTACATTACCTGCGGATTTTGCTGCAGAATATAAATTCCTGGGGATTTACCTGCGAGCTTACCAGCGGAATTTATAGCGGATTTATCTGCGGATATTTTCCTGCGGATTTTTCTGCAGAATTACCTGCGGAACTTCCTGCCGAAAATATTACCCACGAAGGTTTTAGCTGGGGACGAAAATCCGCAGGAAAAACCGCAGCAAACGTGTTTCCTGCGGAAATTAAGCCTAAATCCGCAGGTAAATCCGCAGGAAAATAGAGTATTTCTAGTAGTGAATGACACATTTTCTCTGTCATTATAGACTATAGTTACGGATTTTGAGCCGTAGGCATAATATATTTAGTTATCACTACTAGAAATACTCGAGTTACCTGCGGAATTTCCTGCGGAATTTATTCCGCAGGTTTACCTGCGGATTTTACTGGGATTTTCCTAAATAAAAGAAGTTTCCTGCGGATTAAGTATTGGAAGCAAATTCCGCAGGAATACCTGCGGATTTTGCTGCGAAATAAATATTTTAAATAAAATATCTAACAAAAAATACGAATTCCGCAGGTAATTTCGCAGGAAAACTACCTGCGGAATTTCCTGCGAGTATCTATCTTAATAAACCCAACTGTAACACAAAATCCGCAGGTAAATCCGCAGAAAATGTTCCTGCGAATTTACCTGCGAATTTAACATATTTCAATATTTTAATTTATAAAAAATATTAATCATTATTTTTTCTCTTTTATTAATTATTTTTATGGTGTTTTTTTATTTAGTTTAATTTTTGTTTTTAATCATAATTTTTTCTATGTTATTAATTATTTTTATAATATATTTTAGTTAATTTTTAATTTTAATTTTTTAATCTTAATTTTAATCTTAATTTTTAATAAAACAAATAAATGGTATGCAAATTTTTAATAATAGGTATAATAGTTTTTAAAAAATAAAATAAAAAAAAACTATATAAAAAAACAATAGGTATCAAAGTTTTTTAAAAATAAAATTAAAAAACTAAAAAAAAGTTGGAAAGAAATTATATTTGATAAAACTAAGACTAAAAAACGTTAAGACTCAAAAACCTTGTTACTGCTCAAAAACGTAAACCTCAAAACTCAACGTTCTTCGCCGCAACCTCGCCATGGTCGTAGCCGGCCCATCACCGCATTTTCGTCGGTGTTTTGTTGCAGCAACCTCACCGGAGCACGATTTCGCCGTCGTCTTCTTCATCTTCACATTTCAACTCAGGTATTCTCTCGACATTAGATACACTTCTTTCTCATTATAGAAATCTTCAGATTGGTCCTCTCTCAAGTTATGGTTTAACCTAAAAATCAATTGAAATCGTGAATGTTATAAGAGTTTCAGTTTCCATAGCTAGGGTTTCAAGTGTTGAAGGGTGTTCGAGGTTTATAGAGTCCCATTTTACACTACTGTAACAATAAGCAGTGTTTAATGTATGCATTTTTGTGAAATAAGAATCCATAACTATTTCCTTATACTTTTTGTGAAAACTCAGTTAATAGGAGCTTGTGAAAACTCAGTTAACAAAACTCAGTGTTTAATGTTGTGTGTTCTAGGAGCTTGTGGGGTCTGTTTCTCATGCAAATAAAGAGAGCACAGAGTACATTTATTTGACTATCATCAGACTCCAGGTAACCATTTATCCTAATTGTAGATCCTTAACATGATATCTTTTCCACCGTTCATTCTAATTGTAGATCCTTAACATGATATCTTTTACCATTGTTTATCCGAATTGTAAGTCCTTAACATGAGTGTTAATCGAAGTTATTGGGTTTACATAAGAAAGGAGTGAACTTTGAATTGGTTTTGGTTTTATTTTGATGTTCTAGAAAGACTAAACAGTAATCACACCTTTATTAAGAATCAAAACCCGCAATGTATATCTTGCCATAGCTGATATTTGATAACACTGGTTGTAGGCTCTGTATATCCTAAGCTATCTGTGTCGTGCATTAAAAATTTTCAGCGGATCTTTGTTAGAGAAGTATATACTTGCATTTAAAAAACTAGAGATTTAACATATACTACGACTTAATAGTTTTGTCTGGGTTCCACCAGTGACCATAATTAAAAAGAAGAATAATATGTGGAAATGTGCTCTTGCGGCTTCTAATGAATGCCCACTAGCATACTGATCAGACAATATATTTTGAAACTAGTGTGTTAAGAAGAGTGTTACTACTAGCACCCATCTTTACTAAGTTGGCTTTTGGTTCCAGCAACTAATACCCTGTTTGTATTGGGGAAAACAAAAACCAACATTATGAGGCAGAAACCACCAAAATTGAGGTATTTGACAATTCCCATGTTGTTCCAGTTACAGGGGTGATTGACTCCTTGATGAATTTAAAGGATTTAACTTATATTGATATGTCGTTTTGCTCTATTTCGGATGAAATGCTGAACTCTATTGCAATCGAAGGTCTTCCTTTAAGTAAGATTGTTATTCGATCTTGTACGGACTATAGTTATGCAGGACCATTTTGTTTGTTATCCAAGTGTCAATCTATTACACATTTGGATCTTCGCGAAGTCTCGTTTTTGAATGATAATCATGTATTGTAGCTGTCTTCGTATCTCGTCGGTTTGCTGTCGCTAAGTCTCCGTAATTTTATTGTCACATATTCAACTTTGTTTACATTGGTTAGAAAATGTCCTTCACTTAGTGATATCAAAATGGATAACATTGGGTGTAAGAATGTAGTGAATTATGATTAGTTGATGGAATTTGGAGTATACCCTCAATTAAAGTCTCTCCGTTTGCCTTACAATTCATGGTTAAGTGATGAAAGCCTCATAATGTTGGTTTCTGTTTTCTCCAATTTTACATGTTTACGATTCTGCATTAGCTTAGTTTTAAAAGAAAATTTGTTAAATGTTAGCCAATATTTGATTTAAGTATTTATGTGTTGCAATATCTATTGGTTTTAAGAAGTAAAATTACCTTTTCAGTATTGTTACTTGGTAAGGACAACTATTATATAGAGTTTTTTATTTTTTCCATCATTTCATTTTTTTTATTTCACCATTTCTTTTTGGTCTTTAATAAATATTTATCTATTTAAAGTTAATATGCTTTATTATGGTGATGGAATGTTGAATTATATTATTTGTTTAGGGAAAGATAATTTTATGAATTTTGGAAATTTTGAACTATTTAGAGAGCTGTATATTTCATTGAAGGTGTGATATTTCTTGAATGCATCTGAGAATTTGTTCAAACTGCAGGCTGGATCGATAGAAGGTCAAGTGCTGGAAAGTTCATTTAATAGTTTATGTCTTAGATTTAGAGTTATGGCTTTTAAGGTTTCTATTTGACTCATCATTTAGTATCTTTCTTTACACATGAGTGCTTTGAATTTGACAGGGCGTAAAGGTTGACAATTTCATATATTTCACTCTGTTGTAAGCTTTAACTAGCGGCACAGGAAACATCTATTAAGAAAGTTGTGGAAAACTTCTCTCAGAATCTGAACACTCACAAGTACAACCATCGATCGAAGTGAACCCTCCCGAATGAACCCTAGCTTGTTTCTCTTCATTTGATGCCGGAGTGTTTTGTCGGAGCATAAGTTTGTTGCCCATGGAATGCCTACTGAAGCAGCTTTGAAGGTAAGATATATCTTTCCACGATCTTTGACTTATTTATCATGTGTTATTTGCAATTAATCTCTGCATGAACCATCCTTTTAGATATTTGCTTTTAGTGTTAGCTTAGGGGTTTCAAATTAGCACTGTTTAAAATGAACCATCGACTAGAGTTATGGCAAAAATAGCTCTTGTGAGGCTTAAGAAATCCCTATCTCCAGAACTAGCTTATGTAGTTTAGTTAGACCATTCTCTTTTATAGAGCTACCTTATCTAAGAAATCCCCAAATTCTTAAACAGAATTAATGATAGATGATATCCGAAAGACAACGAATTGAAGCCCCTCCTACTCCTAGTGTGGATAATAACATGCCACCACCCCCACCATATGAAGAAGTGAATGATGTTTATGCTTCTCAGACACATAATGGATCAACGGATAGCATGGGTTACTTCTTAGGAGAGGTTATTAAGAGACCTTTTCTTATACACAGAGTCAAATATATATTAAAAATTGTAAAACAAGTGGCTGCTTTCTCCTTGGTAACTTTTATTTACTCTTCATGCAGGTTTTATTCCCATACTCTGCTGTATCCGAAGTGGAGCTGAATCTATCTGTTGGTGATTATATTGTCATTCGAAAGGTTTGTAGCTTACTGATTTTGAGTATAACTATAGTTTTCTTCAATGAACCAAAGATGGCTTATCTCAATCTCTTTTGGGTTATTGATTTGTAATTTCAATCATCATTTCACTTGTGAGTTGGAAACAAGTTAAAAAAAGTTTCAAAACTGATGCAGGAGTAACACAAGTAAAAATCATTTATTCCATTATATCTTTAGTGAAGATGCGTTTAAGCTTAAGACAGCATGGTAACCTAATACAGAGTAACATGATTACGTTATCATTGATTTGTTTGCCCATCTATTTATGATATATATCTAGTGTGTTCCAATTCAAGTAGTTGTGTTTCACCATCTATTAGCTTAGCATCATTTTTAAAGAAAAAAAAGGTCATATTTTCTTGTCACCTCAATATGTTTGTTGTGTTTTCAACAGGTGACAAACAATGGATGGGCCGAGGGGGAATGCAAAGGTAGAGCGGGCTGGTTTCCATTTAGTTACATTGAAAGAAGAGAGCGTGTTCTTGCAAGCGTTTAAGTCCGTGGGTAGCTATGGGTTGTTTCATGATGGGTGTTTCAATAATCTTCTTCTAAGATCTGTCTTCTTCTACTCAACAGTAAGTTGTCTGTTTCTTTTTGTTTCTTTCCTTTATATAATTATACTAGTAAAAAAACTAACGTTAAGAAATAAATGTGCTGAGTTAGTATTTTCAGACATGACACATGTTCTTTTCATATTGACAACAAAGTTTAATGTTGATATATGACACCAAGAAATAGGAGAAAATTATTAGTCATACACTAATAGTAGCACACTATATATGAGCTGTAAATATTGTTTTGTTCACAAGAGATCACATTACACTGTAAAGAGGTCTTTCTTAAGACTTGGCAGAGTTAAAGTAATGTCACACAGATGTGCTATATTTGTAAAGTAAAGAGGTCTTTCTTAAGACTTGGTGATTATATTTGTTTCAACTTTGAAAACTAAAGGGCTATATGCACAGATAAGAAAACCTACTAATTTTTTAGAGGCTTGAAATGTCTAAAATTTACTTCAACAATTAATTCTGATGGTTACGTACCCTGGCATTTTCTGAATAGATTTTCTAATTTTTAAACTCTATAAGTTTTCTCTACAAATTAATTTAGCAGACACACACAGATGTGTATGTGGTCACTTGTAAGGCACTTGAAAAGAGGTTAGAAAAAGTTATGTTTTGGTTTGAGTAAGGGACAGATTCCTGATTCAGGGTGGTTTGAATGGTTTTCCTTATGTAAGTGTGGAATTGCTGCTTTAATTTCACATGTAATCATTGGATTGAAGTTTTGGTGAAATGGTTTAATATATCTCTGATGAAGTTAGTGTATATTTTACAATTACACAAAATACCAGGGTCATTTTAATATCATTTTAATAGACACTGGAGAATATGAGTGTAATTTCACATGTTAAGTCTCACTGTATCAATATCATATACTTTGATAGATAAAATTATTGAGTTCTATTTCTTTTGTAATTCGTAGAGAAAGGAAAAGGATGCAGATCCATCATTGACCGAGTTCTATTTTCGCACACATCGGAAAAAGGATCAAAGTTGGGTTGGAGTTCATGCTGAATCTACATATGTAAGTATTTCGGGAAGTGTTAATTTGATTGAATTTCAAATCTGCACACAAGTCTTTTGGAAAATATCACTTTTATTAAATTTAATTCCTTACTAATTTTTCAATTTTCTTTTAGGATAAATTTGAACAGAAAAAGTTGGAGATTTCTTCTCAGAATCCAACTATTCCAGGAGAGGACGGAGCTGATAATCAACCAACTAATGAAATGCCACCTGATTTGGATATATGGGTAGAGTCGGTTGGAAAGAAGAAAAGGAATAGGGTATTTGGTCTTGGAACCGCATCTAAGACTTTGGTTTCTGTATCAAAGAAACCCTCAAGTGATCACACAAATGAAGATGGCGTCGATGAAACAGATGAAGAAGACCTTAGTAATGAATTTTGATTTGTACTTTTTTTCATTTTGACTTATTTTTGGATTGTATTATCTTTTTAAGTTGGTTGACAAATGATTAGTAATAACTTGATTTTTTGAATCATTTTTAGTAATGACTATGTAAGTACTTCTTACCAATTATGTTCTATGAATTCAAGTTTAATTTAAATTAAAAATTATAATTTTATTTTATATTACAGTTATTTAAATATATATAATGGTTCAAAAGTTTATTAAAATTAAAAAATTATTTTAATTTGAGAAAGAAATTTCCTACGGATTTACCTGCGGATATACATTTTCTGCAGATTTACCTGCGAAATTAGCTGCGGATTTACCTGTGGATTTATCTGCGAATTATTTCCTGCGGAATTAGCTGCGGATTTACCTGCGGAATTACCTGCGAAAAATATTACCCACGAAGGTTTTAGCTGGGGACATAATACCGCAGGAAAATCCGCAGGAAACACGTTTCCTGCGGAAATTTATCAAAAATCCGCAGGTAATTCCGCAGGAAATACGTGTATTTCTAATAGTGTATACTAAAAATGTACAGTTTTGTTTACAGTTTTTTAAGCTACGGCTGCCTCCATCATTACACTATAAAATTTTAGTACACCAAATTTCTATTGGTATAAATTTTTAAGTGATTCTTTTATACTATTTTTGTTATTAATATACACTTCAATGTATTTTTTTATTTATACTCCTTTAATTTAGACTAATAAAATTGTAGACTAAGCAACTAAATAAATATATTTAAAAAATAAATTATAATAAAAGTGTCACCATATATTGAGAGAGAGAGAGAAAGAGAATAACTCAAAGTTTTATATAGTTAAAATTAGCTAGCTAAATCATCATGTAAATCCTAGACTGCTTTAGGAGATTATACTAATAAAAAAATAGTTTTATGATCATACAAATAAAATAAGCATACAAGTTTCAAAAACCAATTTGTGTCCACTTAATAGCCTATAAATTCCATCTTGAAATTTATATATTCAAGTCTCTCATACTAACGTTTAATCTTCACCAAGATGAATAATAACATATTCAACATAGATAATATCACTACTAAAAATATTAACATCTTTAGTGAAAATTAATCAATATCATTTTTCATTATCTTTATTATTGTCTAGACTAGAGGAGAGTTTAAATGATTAGGAGCACTTAGAAGAGTTAAAAGTGAATATATCTGCATTTAAATCACAATACCACCTTAAAATACATAAACTGAGTTCTAAAATGGTTTAGAGTCAACTCAAATGCCCTTTAAATACTAAGGTCCAAGTGGAAAACAATCCACCCTTATCATTCATTAAATTAAATTAAATATAATCAATAAGTTAAAAATAGATAACAAGTCGCGACTTAACAATCCACCCCTCACTAGTTTCTACGAGAGAATCTGCATAAGAGGTATAAAAAACAACACAGAAACAAATAGAAAAGGAGGGAGAAATACATTCCATATAGCGGTGTAGAAACAGCAAGGAGATTATATTATTACAGTTAAATCAATCATATGAATCCAACAACAGAACAATTTATTAACAGATGCAATTATGTATGCAATGTATTCCTCTCCACTATTTCTATGTATGTGGTATCAATAATTCGGATATTTAGAGGGTGTGTTACTGAAATATCTAACCCATCGCTGGACCGAAGTCCTACTCGTTATTCGACCGAAGTCCTAATCCGTCAGTAGACCGAAGTCCTAATCCGTCAGTAGACCGAAGTCCTAACTCGTCATTAGACCAAAGTCTTATATCTCCAATATACATGATACATGAATGCAACAAATAATACAAATCGTCATCCACAATCCTCTAACTCTAATTCTTGTCTCTGGACATAAGTCCTACACGTCACTAGTTCGTTTGAACTAGGGTTGGCAATGAACCAAACCAACTCGAAAATAGTTAGGAACTCGGTTCGACAATTAAATCGTCGAACTAGGCTCATGAACCAAATGAGTTGAATATGAGTTAAGAACTAAGTTCGTTAACTAAATGAGTTGAACTTGAACTATGCATAGTTTGACTCGTTAGATTCATGAGTTAATTCGATTATATATGAGTGAATTATATTGTTTTTAAGAGTAAGTTTAAATATTTTCTGTAAATCTTAGCCATATATTTTCTTTTAATCGAATGGTTTTAATTGATAATTTATGTTCTCACATAAGCAAAATATTTCTAAAAATAATTATACAAATAAAATCAACATCGTATAAACTCCAATATTATAACTTTTATTTTATTTTTATATATTTTTTTAAAAAAATATTAATTTAGAATGTCAAATATATAAAAAAGAGTAGACTTTAAAAAATTACTTTTAAGTCCGTGAAGCAAACGAGATGAACCTAACGAGTTGAACCGAGTTGTTCGTGAACTTTTAACTAGTCGAGTTTGAGCTAGAAAAAAAGTTTGTGACGAACTCGAACCGATATTTGAGTTGAATCAATTCTTAACGAGTCAAGCCGAGTTAAGGCGAGTTTGACTCGACTCGACTCATTTCCAGCCCTAGTTTGAACCTTAATGCTTCATCATTAATTATTTTTGGTGTAAGGATACGTCACTGATTCTTTCGAACCTAAACACATCATCATCAATAATTTTCAGTGTAAGGCCACATCACTGGTTCTCCTGAACCTAAACATCTCTACACTAGTTCTTTCGAACCTAAACATATAGCACACGAACACTTGCATCATAACCTCAATAACTTAACTCGTATACTTATTATCAGCCATTGGATTTTTTCCTTAAAACATTAGCAACTTAATTCACATAGCATCTTATCAAAACAACCTCAATATCATGTTTCCTACTAGTCATACATTAGATTAGAATAACTATTTAAAATATCAAACGAATTCGGAATCAAGTAAACAAACATATTTTAGAAAGCTTAGAATATTTATTTTATGACTATAATTTTTATTTGTGGACTTAAGATCCCAACTGTTACAGTATAATCGAACAGTAGAAACTGTTAGCGACACCTAGTAAAATGTTTTGTCAAACTTGTAACTAGTATTTCTCCTATTCAACTTAATGAAATGAGATACTTATTAAGTCTAATATGTAGAAAAAAAATTCTATTTTCTTATGATATAAGGTTTACTCTTAAAATACTTGTTTGGAATGAGTTGTGTCTAAATTAGTAACAGGGTGTCAAATGATTGTGATGTAGAGTTTTCAAAACATTAGTTGAACTTCCAGTTCAGTTTTCTAGCCTTTTTATTACATAATTGATCTAGATCGAAGTCTATCTCGTGCTTAATATTGTCTAGTTTCTAACAGCTTCAACTTCATTCTTAAAATATTTAGGTAACTAAAGTTATAGGAAAATTACTAACAGAGTATACTAACCATAAGTTGTAGAAATTAATCGACATATGGTAACAACAAAACTTAAACATCAATTATAATGGCTAATCATCATATACCATTGGTTCGACATCTAATATCACAAATTAAGTACACATGTGTTCAATTTCAAAACTAAACTCATGTCGTTTACCCAATTACTACTTTCCACAACGTTATTCATATAAACCTCTTAAGAATATACCATATTCATAACATCACTCACACGCATACAATCATGAGATATTACCATAATCACGATCTCTTATACACATTTAAACCTCATAAATTCATTACCCTAAGAAAAGTGTATGTCTTAGCTTTCCAACGCACCTCAAACGAACTTACGAAACTCAAGTTATGCGTGAAACAAGATGATCAATACTCTCATGTGTTTTTTGCGATTTCTTAACAAGAAATTCACTCCTAAATCAAATTTATTCAACCTAAACATATCCCCACACAAGTCTAAACATGGATTATCATAACTAATTCCTATACCCATGACTCAACACTTAATTCCTCAATTACCATTATCATTAATCATCAACCTTGTATTCATATTAATTTCGCAACAATAATCACAAAACCAACATCAACAACATCAAATAAAATTCACAATTATCATAACCATGGAAGTTTTGCATAAACCTCATATAATTCACATCAAAGAATCATAAGCAAGAAAGGGATAAGAGAATCCCCACCATCCTTAAAATTAAAACACCTATTATAAAATAATCTCCTCTCCCACTTACCTCGATTATGTTGAAAAATTTGAAGCTTTAGCTATGAAGACTCTTCCCCTTCAATTGTTCTGTTAGGATTTGCTCTCCTCTTCATACTCCTTATTTTCTCCAAAATTCTATGTATTGTAAAATTTTCTCCCTTCTCTTCTATTTAAATATAAATCCTATTTATTTTTATTTTACTAATTCTACTAGTTTCCCCTTAATTCTCCAGAATTCTAATCATTTTCCTAATTTTATTAAATTCTATTTTAATGCCCAAACCACACTTTCTCACAATTTCTACTAATTAATTTATTAACTTAATTAACTAAATTCTACCAATTCTCCTTAATTTTATTTAAATTCTAATTTAATACTAAAACTAATATTCTTCACTTCTACATGATTTAATTATTAAAATAGAAATAAATTCTACCCACCAACTCATTAACCTATATAATATTAATTAATCACTCAAATACACTCTAAAGTTCAATAAAAATATTATAATAAAAATTAGGGCGTTAGAGGGAGTTTGTCCTTAACTTAATATTTTTTGCTCCCTTCCATCCCACCAATGTGATTCCAACCATAACTGCTTTATACTCGAATTGGTTGTTGGTGGCGCAAGAATCGAACTGCAAGGAAACTTTCACTATGAGGACGACTTCATTTTTTAGAATCAATCCAACACCACTTCCTCGGTTGTTAGATAAACCATCCGTGAATATTTACCAAGTATGATGTGACTCGGGTGGTGTGGGAGTAATTTTCGCAAGGAAGTCGACAAATAATTGGGCATTCAACGCCTTACTAGCTTTGAAAGACACTTCAAACTTTGATAATTCAATGGAACACTATGTTAATTTTCCAACTAACTTTGGTCGGTGAAATACTTGCTTCAAGGGTAATTCAGCTCGAACTACTATCATATATGTAAAGAAATACCTTTGGAGCTTTCTCGACATAGTCACCAATGCTAAAGTTTCCTTCTCTATCTTTTGATAACGTGTATATGGTTCGGCTAGAGCCTTTGATATGAAATACACTAGGTTTTGTTTGGAATTTTGCTCCCTGATTAGATCAATGCTAAAGGATTCCTTAGAGACGACTAGGTACAGAAAAATGACTTCACCACAAAATGGACAAGTAAGCACTAGAGGTATGGCTAACGCCTTTTTCAGTAATTCATATCTTTTGCATTTTGGTGTTCATTCAAATTTTGAATCTTTTCCCAACAATACGTAAAAAGGTAAGGCATGTCGGTGTCTACCCATTTTTCTATGTTAGGAAGCAAATACGGGTCCTTTATGCATGCTCGATTGAGGTATGTATAGTCGACATACAACCTCCCCTTCCTAGAGGCCTTCTTAACTAGCACAACATTGAAGAGCCATTATGTGATTTTACTTCAAAAATTAAGTTGGTGTCTAACATTCTTTCGACCTTGCTAGAAATAGCCTCAAACTTCTTTGAAGTCTGCCTTCTTTTTTGCTGGGAGATATATCAGGAATTGGGATCAACATTTAACTGATGGTAGGCTATAGTGGAGTAGGTGTCGAGCATTTCATAGGGAGAAACAACAAAGAGATCTACAATAGTGTGAATACATTTGATTAGTGTGTTTTTTCCCTCGGAAGGGAGTCTGAATCCTATCTTCATGCATCGCATGAGACTAACATTGAGTTGCACGACTTCAAAATTACCATCTAGAACTGATCTGACCTCGTCTTCATGCACATCAAGGTCGTCCATATTGATTCTTTTGGACCTTCATCTGACACTACCAAGGTGGTGAGGAAGTTTTTTAGTATATCATCATGGATGCGTACCACTATTTTTAGTCAAGTCCAAATGGCTTCCCAGTGTTGTTGTAATATGTTACTTTAAGGTGAATTGGGAAGCCGCAATGTTCAACATTGCGAAAAACGATATGCCAAGGATGCGACTAAAAGCACTCTTACACATAACTACTAGTAAGCAGATGGTTACCTTCCTTTTTCCTTCCCATTTTCTGAGTGATAGTGGTAAATCTTCCATTTCACATGGGTGAGTTATGATACTGTTAAAAGCTGAGAGACTTATGTCATCGCATGGACTCAATTGTGATTGATGGAGTCACAATTGCTCAAGTGTATCGATGTAGAGTATGTTACACGAACTCCAATCATCCATAAGAAATTTGTTATTGTGTGATTTTCCAAGGTAAATTTTATAACCAGCGGTAGCTCTGCATTTGGGACTTCGTATTCTTTCTCGCGATCTCAAAATCCTAGCACCGACTTGTCTTTACATTGTGATCTAGTATTAGTTTTTGCTTGGAGGAGATTCTTCAGTGGTGGATTTCCATCACATGGAACTTTCATGCGGATCTCATCAAAGACAAAGGTTTGATATGGTACAAGACCGAGGAAATTCATCGGAGTTGTGTGTGAAATGTAGGAGGCTATCTTCTTCCTCTTATGGCGGTTCTAATAGAGATCTGACTTCTAGATCGAGAAGTATATAATTATGGAATTTCGCAAGAATTAGAAGTCAATTCCCTCAAACAAAGTCATTATTTAATGCAAGAACCATACATGATATTGATTGAAGATGTTGGACTCTTTAAGAAATGGTGTTGATTTCCGATATGGGGGTGCAAAGTGAACCTGCACAATTATCACTATAATGCCCAAGTCAGCTAGAAAGTCAAGATGAGTGAATTGAAAAAATGGAGACCGGAAAAGTGTATCTTGAATCTCGTGTGTGTTGATTATATGTGTTGGACAATTTTATTGGGCTATACATAATTGGGCTGAAAATGTGGATCCCCCTATATTGGGCCTTTGTTTTGCTGGGAATAGTTACCTTCATGACTTGTTGAGTGTTTTATCAGGCAAGAAGTCTTCCAAAGTTGTGGTCGGCATCTCATTATCAAATTCGACCATAAGGGCAAGTAGGAAGACCATGAAGTAGTTGCGAAAGTAGTGGGGAACAAATGTATTTAATGCATTTCTCATATGAGACTTTATGCTGATATTTTAGACACTTAGCTTTAGACTTGTCGGATAGGGTGTCGTATGCTTCCTTTCATTCCAACATATCCCTTTAATGGGAATCGGTGTGGTTTAGTAAGATGGACTTTTGTGATTACTCGTCCCGTTCGAGGGGAGTCCGATAAATTCTCTGCGTCAAATAGGATTGTCCCTAGAAAAGAGTTGGACCTTTAACCTTGGCCTCCAAGTTTTATCCTGGATCGAGATGAATATCTTTTGGGCTCCACCATCTACGCTCTTGGAGTGGCTAGCTCCTAAGAGAAGGTGAAGTGTGTGTTTTGATTATTCACTATTTCCTAAAAGAGAAATAAGGGAATCGTGTGTAATCACTATGACATTGAAGAAAGAAAAATGCATCCTATGTTCATATAACAAATTATTATATCAAATAAAGATAATAGTTTGATCCTTCTCTTTTTAAGCTAAAGTATCTCTTAATCTTGGAGATGTTCCATGTCATTGGCATTCGCTCCCCAACTATAGTTTTCAAGTGTAAGCTCTATTTTTGGTGTCGTCTTGGACTCTATACGACCCCTTCCAATTTGCTGCTAGCTTACCAACTCGGGAATTTTTTCCCTGGATATCGACCTTTCGTAAGACCAAATCCCCTACTTTGAATCCTCTAAATTGGATATGTCAGTTATATCTGGAGCTTATGGTTTGCTTGACGAAGATACTGGCCAAGGAAGCATATGCCTTTTTTTCTTCCAAGAATTTGATTTTTACCTTAATTGCACGATTATTTTCTTCCTCTGGTAAAGGATGAGATGTCCTTCAACCCGACTCTTTAATTTCTACTAGAATAATGGGTTCAGTATCGTAGATAAGAGAAAAAGAGTTTCACCGGTTGTTGAATCGGGTGTCGTTTGGTAATGCCTATAAGAGGTGTGGTAAGTTATCAACCCAATTTGTTTTGGTTTCTTCAAGCCTCTACTTCAGTCCTTTTATTAACACCTGTTAGTTGCTTCTACCTTCCTATTTGTCTAGGGATGGTCCACCGAGGAAAAATGTTGTTTAACATTCAACTCCTCTAATAAGATCTTTAATTTCCTATCTATGAATTATGTTCCGTTATCTCTCACAATGGCTTGTGGAACTCCAAATATGGCCAAGACGTTTCTTTTGAAAAACTTCAAGACATTTCCCGCAGTGATATTCTCCAACGCTTCTGCTTCGAGCCACTTGGTGAAGTAGTCCACTGCCACTATTAGGTACTTGAGTTGGCTTTGAGTTAGTTCAAAAGGATTGAGGATGTCTAAACCCCATTTTAGGAAGGTCCAAGGTCATGTTAACAAGTGTGGTTGTGTTGACGGGGCATTAAAGATGTCTCCATACCGTTGGCATGGGTCGTAGTTCTTCACATACTCCTTTAAGTCTTGGACCATGGATGGCCAATAATAACCTATCCTCAAAACCTTTTTGTTGATTCTCGAGCACTTAGATGTTGATCGACTATCCCTTCGTGTACCACAAATAAAGTGTAGGCAACTCCTCCTTTTCTAAGCATCTTAACAAAGGGGTAGATAGGCCTCTTCTATACAAATTTCCTTCATTCACAGTATATGAGCTCACTCTTTTTTTTACCAAAGTGGCTTCATCTGATTCGGATGAAAGAACTCATTATTTTATATACACCATGATTGGAGATATCCATGAGGGTTAACTGGTGTTATTTATAGCCATCACTATGTATCTCGAGGTTTCGATGCCTGGAAACTTTAGAGTTTCCTGGAAAAAATAATGGTTAACCTTGTACTTGCTAGTTTAAAGAGCACGTCTGCCCGAGTGTTTTCTTAGCACAGAACATGCACAACCTCTGACGTCTTAAACTTTGTTAACTTATCTCTAGCTAGCCTCTGGTATCTTTGTAACAACGAGTCCTTATCTTGTGCTTCCCCTCATATTTGAGAGACAACTAGCTAGGAGTCTATCCTTAGCTTAATGTTTTTTGTCCCATATTTCCCGCCAATGTGATCTCGACTATGAATGCTTCATACTCAAATTGGTATTTGGTGGCAGAAAATTTGAATCTCAAAGAAACTTCCACTATGAGGCCGACTTCATTTTCTAGAATCTCTCCAACCGTACTTCCCCAGCTGTTAGTTGACCCATTAGTGAATATTTTCCATGTATGAATTGACTCCGGCGGGTTGGGATTCATTTCCACAAGGAAGTTGGCAAACATTAGAGCTTTCAATGTCTTCCTTACTTCAAAAGACATTTAAAACTTCGATAATTCGATGGACCAATTCATCAATTACCTAGCCAATTTTGGTATGCAAAATACCTATTTTAAGGGTAATTCGGTTCGAACTACTATGGGGTCTGCAAGGAAATACCTCTTGAGCTTTCTCAACCCAGTCACCAATGCTAAAGTTTCCTTATCTATCTTTAGATAACTTGTCTATATTCTGGCTAAAGCCTTTGATATAAAGTATATTGGATTCTAGTTGGAATATAGCTCTCTGATTAGAACAATGCTAATGGCTTCCATGGAGATGATTAGGTACAGATAGAAGATTTCTTCAGGGAGCGAACGAGTTAGCACTGGTGATGTGGATAGTGCATTTTTTAGTTATTCAAAAGCTCGCTCATATTTTGGTGTTTATTTAAACTTTGACTACAATATGTAGAAAGGTAATGCATGTTTGGAGGATTTCAAAATGAACTTGTTTAGGGAGATGAGCATCCTGTTCAATTTTTGGACTTTCTTCTTCGAAGTAGGCACGCTCATGTGAATAAGTGCTTCACATTTGTCTGGGTTAGCTTTGATTCCCCCCTCTGTAAGATTGAACCCTAAAATTTAACAGTTGTCACTCAGAATGTGTATTTCTCTAGATTAAGCCTCATGTTATACTGTCAAAGTCTCTTGGATACCCCCTAGAAGTGTTGGTCATGGGATTCTTCTAAGCTGAACTTCACAATTATGTCATCCATGTATAACTGTAGCATTTCACATATCTCCTTTCAAAAGACCTTATTCATTATCCTTCGGTACATCATGCCTTTGTTTGTCAACCTAAATGGTAGTTGGCTTGCTCAGTCGTGAATGTCGTTTTCTTCCTATCTTGTCCAAACATAGGCATCTCGTTGTAACAAGAATAAGCGTTCATGAACGATAATAGTTTGTATTCGGTTGATTTGTCTACCCATTTTTTTAATGTTAGGCAGCGAATAGGAGTCCTCCGGGCATGCTTTA
Organism: Vicia villosa; assembly: GCF_029867415.1. NCBI lineage: Eukaryota > Viridiplantae > Streptophyta > Magnoliopsida > Fabales > Fabaceae > Vicia > Vicia villosa. The sequence goes on along the minus strand of NC_081183.1, from coordinate 37,038,871 downwards.
TTGAGGTATGCATAGTTGATACATATCCTCCACGTCTCAAAGGCCTTCTTATCCAGCACATCATTAGAAAGCCACTCTGTTAGTTTTACTTCAAAAATGAAGTTGGCGTCTAATAGTCTTCCGACCGTGCTAGGAATAGCCTCAACTTTCTCTGGAGATTGCCTTCTTCTTTGCTAGGAGATATACTGGGCATTGGGATCGGCATTTAATTGATGGCAAGCTACGATGGGATTGATGTCAAGAATTTCATGGGCAGAAATGACAAAGAGATCTACATTAGCATAAAGACATTTGATTAGTGCATTTTCATACCTCGGAAGGGAGTTTGAATCCTATCTTCACGTATCACATGAGATTTTCATCGAGTTGCATGATTTCAAAATCGCCATATGGAATTGGTATGACCTTGTCTACACGCACATCAAGTTAGACCGTATTGATTCTTCTCGGATCTTCCTCTAATATTGTAGAGGCGGCGAGGAGGTTTTTTAGTATATCATCGAAGATGCATATTACTGCTTTCAGGTCAGCGTTAAGTATGACCGGCTTCCTGACGTTCCTGTGATATGTTACTTTAAGGTGGAGTGAAGAAGCCACGACGTTTAACATTGCTAAAAAGAATTTGCCAAGGATGCCACTAAAAGCACTCTTACACAATATGGCTATACCTTCCTTTTGCCTTCCCATTTTATGAGCAATATTGGTAAATTTGTCAAGGGTGAGTTCCAGACTCATTAAAGACTAAGAGACTCCTATCATCGCATGGACTCAAATCTAGTTGGCCGAATCCTAGCTTCTTGGGTGTATCAATGTAGAGGGCATTACACGAACTCTCATTATCCACAAGGAAACTTGTTACTGTGTGATTTTCCATGGTAAACGTTATAACCAGTGGTAGCTCCACATTTGGGACTTCGCCGACCTTCTTGCAATCTCAAAATCCTAGAATCGACATGTCTTTACCTTGTGGTCTGGTATCAGTTGTTTCTTGGAAGAGGTTATGCAGTGATAGATCGAGAATGATCTGCTCGTGGAATTTCGCAGGAATTAGAAGTCAATTTCCACAAACGAAGTCATTATTCTACATAGGAACCATTATTAATGTTGATTGACGATGATAGACTTTTGAAGCGATGGTGTTAATCTCCGATATAATAGTGCAGGGTGAATCTACAAGGTTAGTAATCCAACACTTAAGGTAGTTACAGAGTCCAAGATGAGTGAAGTGAAAAAGTGGATATTAGAAAAATCTACCTTAAATCTCACATGTATTGATTATATACATTGGATAATTTTTATTGTGCTATGCATGGTTGTGTTAAACATGTGGATTACCGTATTGGCCATGTGGATTAACTAATTATTATCTATAATTAATAAAAATATCTTAGCAAATAAAATTCTATTATTATTATTATTATTATTATTATTATTATTATTATTATTATTATTATTTTATTTTTTTTTATTAACGTAAAAGTTATATAGAATTGTTAGGGACACTCAAAATTAAATTAAAAGAGTAATAATTATGTTAATTTAATCACGGACTAAGCCAAAAAATTTAAATAGAAAAAAATTTCAATAATTGAAATTAAAATTATTTGACAATTAATAGTTACGCTATAGAAAAAATAAATCTAATTAAACAGACTAATAGTCTTTTATATATTGATGTGTTTTTGATCATATTCAAACGAAGTGTGGGCATGCCTAGACTTTGTTATTATAACATATATACTAAAATTTATCATATAATTCTATCACCAGAGATGGAGTAATTTTAACACGTAACTCAATGAAACTTGAATAAAAGGGAATATATATTTGAAGAACTTTAGCGATAAATAAATACACCTTTTGGCATATCGCACAGCGAGCATGTTATTATTAGCAATCCTATCTGTTAGGTAAGGAAAAAAAAAGAAAATTCTCATAAATATTTTGTTGAGAGATATTTTGCTATTCTCTCAACAAAAAGTTAAGGAAATACTATCAACCCCATTTAAGACTCTTAACTGATCTTATGGAAACATCAACACGCAAGAATCCATTTTATTATTTTTATTATATAACACTATTAGAAATACACGTATTACCTGCGGAATTTTCTGCGGAAATTTTTCCGCAGGAATACCTGCGAATTTTGCTGCGGAATATATATTTCGTTCAAAGACAAAATCCGCAGGTAATTTCGCAGGAAACGTTTCTGCGGATTTTGCTGCGGAAAGCTAATTTTATAAAATTAAACAACAATACATATTCCGCAGGTAATTCCGCAGGAACATTTCCTGCGGATTTTGCTGCAAATTAGACATATTTATATTTTTTCCTATAAAAATTTTAATTTTTGTTTAAATTTAATAAAAAAAATTGATCATTATTTTATCTACGTTATTAATTATTTTTATAATGTATTTTAATTAAATTTTGTATTTTAATCTTAGTTTTCAATAAAATAAAATGTATGCAAATTTTGATATATATTTATTCAATTATTCAACTTATATTTTTATGATATATTTTAATTAATTTTTAATTTTAATCTTAGTTTTCAATAAAATAAATTGTATGCAAATTTTGATATATATATTTATTTAATTATTCAACTTATATTTTAATAGTAGCTATAAAAGTTTTAAAGAATATAATTATAAAATTATAAGAAAAATCTGATAAAGATTAAAATTATAAAATAGGTGAAATATATTTGGCAAGGAATCGAACCACAGTTTTGATCCCAAAAACTCTACGTCTTTACCAATAGGACACTAAAATTAACTTTAGTATATTTGAAACAAACATGATCTATACATTAGTAATGTTATATTTTAAACTAATTGTTAAACCACTAAGACACTTAGCCAATAGTATCAATTCCTTGCAACGTCTAAAGTATCAGCTCCTTCAAACAAAATTGGAAAACCTAAAAAGCAACCTCGCTGCAACCCTTGCCGTAACCCTTGTCGTAACCCGATTTCTGTTGCTGCAGCCCTAGCCGTAACCCGATTTCTGTTGCCAGAACCTCGTCGGAGCACGATTAATTATATTTTCCTGCGGAACTACAAGTAAGAACTAATTGTGTATATTTATATGTCTTTTTATTGTTTTTCCTAAAGTCTATATAATAAAGTTAATAAAATTTTAAAGATTAATTATATTAATTAATTTTTTTAATGTAAATTGTGTTAATTTTAAATTTTAACTTTGAATGAATCTATTCCTATGTTGCAGTCTCAAATAAAATATCCTTCGTGTTCATAAAAGAAAAAAAACCACAACTCGTAAAAGCAAAATGCAATGGAGGAAACCCTAATTGTGAATCATCTCAATCGACTGTTTCATAAACCCTCTCCGTCAACCATTGTGTCACGTCCATATGGAGCATCTCAATTCTAGGTCGTAGTCTTCGTTTTCCCTCTCGCAAATTCCTCAAATTTCTCCATTTTTTGTCTTTGATTTCTACAATTTCAGTTCACGTCGCTTTTAATTTTCATTCTCACTCGAATTCCTAAAATATGTTTGCTTTCAATCATCGCATTTGCAGGATCTCAGCAAACCCTATCTTTTATGCGGCTAAATCTACCATTTCGGTTCACTTCGCTTGGTGCGGAAGCACGACTCAAGGATAAGAAATCAAGAGATTTTACTAGAGAAGATTTGAAGGAAGCTCAAGGTTCAAATGTTGGTATTATTGTTGATTGATGCTCTATTCTTGCTACCAATTGCTTTTAAAGTAAATAGTTTTTCATCTTGCACACAAGGTGTTTGATGAAAAGTAAGTTCTTTCACTTTTTTTTCTGTTTCAGTTTGGCTTTTGCTTCTTTTTTTTTTCATATTCGTATCAGTTTCATTTGCAATGAGATTTGATGCATTATTATGAAATTTCGAAATATGAATTTGTTTGAGAGTATGCGATTTAGCTAAGATTGCGGAGTATGATGTTAACCGCGTTTGATTTTGGATGATTGCTATTAGGAGAACATAAGGCATAGTGTGCAATTTCTACTTAAGGCAATTGAGAATCAAATTTCTACTTAAGGCAATTGAGAATCAAATTTGATGTTCACAATTTAGTTTATGTTCATGATGTGACACTCAAGATTGATGTCGTGAATCTTTTATCTTTAAGATGCTCACGTTATCCAATAAGAGAATTTATCCCTGTTAACCTAACCTCCTTAGTTGATGCATATATTGATGTTCGTTATCCAATAATAGAATTTATCCCTGTTAACCTAATCTTTTATCTTTTACACTCAAATCAATATAAGTAAGTCCTGATACATTGGATAACTAATATATCTGAATAATATATAGATAAGATATTTTATCTATTCAATGAATCTAACAAATAAATTTTTTCTTATAAATAGAACTAACGGGGAGGATTACCTAATGACTCTATGATATATCTACAGGTGGTTGGACACGGCTACAATTGTCACAGAAGTTGATGCAAAAGATTTAAATGCACCACCAAACCTTTGGAATCTAGTTACTGTCCATAGAGTTGAGGAACTAAAATCCATCGTTAGAATGCTTCCTATTTGGGCTTCAGGAATCAACCGTAAACTATATTAGTAGTCTACTTGAAATTTATAGTCGTCACTGAGTCATAGCTTCTTTCTCTCACTCATTCTCACTTCCTATGTAGTACTAGTACCAACACTTTAGATTAAAGGTGTGTCCAAGTTAATTGTTTAGTTCATATATGATATAGGTGGATTACCTACTCGCTGGGAAGAGACGCTTGAAGGTATTTGCAAAATGAGGTGTTATGCAGATGCACCAGTAGACACTATGGGATGCGAGAAAGCTGGTTCTACACTACCACCTAAGGTGCTGCTCTATATTATACTGCTGTCAATTTGATAAGAGTGGAAAATCTAAACATTTATTTGTTGATTTCTGTCTTGATACTTTTAAAAAAAGTGACACAAATTAACTAAGTGAGAAAGTATCATAATAAAATGAATAGTTTATATATTTCTTGATATATGGATGATTGAATTAAAAAATAAGTTTATTGCAAGTTGATTGCTAATTTAACTTGCATCATTATGTCATTTTACTTTTGATGCATGTGATTCATACTCAATGTATATCTTGTTTCAACGTATGAATGGTTCAAAAGTTATTTTAATTATATTTTAAACATTTATTTTTAAGCCTGAATATTGGACAAAATGTAAACTTTTACTTGTAGGTTATATAATTTGAAATATTAATAGTTTTCTAGCTATTTTTCATTGAGTAAATAAATGTAAGAGGAACCATATTATCATTTTTCATGTTTCTTTGATGTTATTGCGACATTATTTAGATTAAAAGTATTTAGTGATGGTATTTTTATTCTTATTTTAATGGTAAGCTTGTTCAAATAGAATAGGGAAATTGTAAACTATTAACAGTTAAGAGTACTTTCATTAGCAGGGAGGAAGATGATGAGTCTCAGGATATTATACTATACTGTGACATGGTGACTGATGAGTTACAACAATCATGAAAATCTCGGGATGGTTTCTGACAGTAGTTTCAGTGCCTCTTCACACACCGACACAGAGGTTTGTTAACTTGGATTTAATTTTTTTTATTAATTTAATTAATGGTATTGGATGTTAATTAATTGATTAACGAGATTAGTTTAATTACGGTGCATAGGTTAATTACTGAACAATATATCAGAAATATTAAGTTACAACAACCGAGTCCCGTATCAGTTCTTGACTCTTAGTTTTACAAAGACGACTCGTCGTGTTCACCATCTCCAATAATGAAAAGATGCATTGAATATAAAGGTCAATATTTTTGTTTTATTCTTACATGCACAAGTCGTAATCATTGCTTCCTCGACGTTAAGGTCATTGCTTTATTTACTAGTGAGAGAGTTAATATTATGTTTTAGGACCAGATTTGCTCATCCTGTTTTATCTTTTGTCATTTAGTGAGAGCCCTTGTTTCAGTTGTTCACATGTAAACTTGAGTTCGACGTTGACGAAATCATTCTCATGGGTAACACTCCTGTCAATGGCCTCCTGCAGCATTGGGAAGATTATACGATGCGGAAGGTAAAGAACAAAATTAAATACTTTCTAAATCAATTTTTGCTATTTCTTATTTACAATCATTGACTCATAAATTTGTTAGATAGTATGAAATTGTTTTCCGAGCTTTCTCATAATCGAATTTGTAGTATCATCAAGGTGGGTGAAACCGAACCGATGATGGATTTGATTTGTTGCATATGCTGCTAATCTTTTATCAACAGAACCTCCAAACACTATATTGCTCCTTGTTGTTTGGTGTTTTTCTCTGTTCCTTGGTTGATTGTTGAGTATCCTTCTTTGAGGGATAACTCTAGTTTTCATAACTCGAGGGTAGTTAAGGATTGGCTGTTGATTGCATTTTCGTGGTCTATGATTAAGGGTTAGAATTGCATAGAGTAAATCAACTTTTTAGAAAGTTCTTAGCTGAATGTGATAGTCTCAAAGTTGGAAGCATGTGCACACAATGTTTTGTAGATTGTCATTGGAAATACAATCTTCTGTGCATTATTTTCAGTTATTGGTTATAGTGTGTTATTTTCATTATGTATCGCTACAAATTTGTAACTTCTAATAATTTTATATTGGGGCTTGTCTGCAGCTTCCACAAGACATTCAGTGGCACTTCATTGGCCATTTGCAAAGCAATAAAGTCAAAACACTCTTGAGTATGCTTTTTTTACTTATTTTTTCAATTATTCATGATTTTGTTTCAAAATGTGTTTCTTTTTTCATTAGATTAATGTACAATGAATGCTTTTTTTGTTGTTTCACTAGTTTATGCAGTAATAGATAAATTGTTAATGACCTGCATGCTCTGAAAAGTCCAACACCACGTGGTACACCCCTCCCTGTAATACTGCTAGGGGAGCAAATATTAATATGGATAATATATTTTTTTATTTTAAAAATATATTACCTGCGGAATTACCTGCGCATTTTTCCTATGGAATTACCTGCGCATTTTTCCTGCGGAATTACCTGCGCATTTTTCCTGCGGATTTAGCTGCGGAATTACCTGCGGAACTTCCTGCCGAAAATATTACCCACAAAGGTTTTAGCTGGGGACATAAAACCGCAGGAAAATCCGCAGGTAACGTATTTCCTGCGGAAATTTAGCTAAATTCCGCAGGTAAATCCGCAGGAAATTTGAGTATTTCTAGTAGTGTAAGTTTTATATGTATTTATTGTATTGATAATTTTCATTTATTAATTTTATATTTTTGATAAAAGTTATAACTGTGTTTCTTACTAGATACTATCTCCATTTTTTATTATAAATTTTTTTGAATTTTTCCACGTATATTAAATAAAATAATGATTGTTATATGGAAATAAAAAATAGTGAAGGTTTTTACACCATCATATTATATGGCTTATTCCCTAAACTTTGAAAGAAAAAAATTAAAGCACTATTTGTACCTTTAAACGGAAAGATCAAAATATTTTCAAACATCAGCCCAACACATACAGAATAAAATATGGCTTTTTTTAAAAAACTTATTTAATAATAAAAATATTTTACAGATGCACTCGAACTGACTACCTGTTAAGTACTAAAACTCATAATAATCACTAAGCTACATGTTATGTATTACTCCCTCCGTTCCTTTTTAAGTGTCGTTTTAGAAGAATTTTTTTGTTCCTATTTAAGTGTCGTTTTATAATTTAATGTCATAATTTGTCAATTATACCCTTATTTTCTCAATAACTCCACCTCACATTTTTCAATTAGTTATTGGAAAAAGAGAGTATATGATTGAATTTATTTGGAAAGAGAAAAATAAATAAGGGTATAATAGAAAAAGTAACTCTATCAATCCACTATCTTGGTTGAAGAGCTTTTTGCTAGAATGTCACTTAAAAAGGAACGGAGGGAGTACTTATTTTCAGAAACAGAATTAAATATTATTTATTTTACTAAATTTCTATAAAGCCCAAAATAAAATTTGGGCCTGAAATTATTTGAGGCCCTGACTTTTGGCTCTCTCTGCACATGCACATGGCCGACCTTGATTGTTTTTTATCCCTTTACATCAATGAAGATCAAAGGTGTTGACGAAAATGTTAGAAATTGTTTCTATGTTAAATAGATCAACGTCAAATTTGTGAACATCACTTTCTTCATAGTATTTATAGCATTCTCAAATTGTATTAGAGTCAACGTGCATGAATATTTAGGATAATTCAGCCTATTTCGAGTTTGTATTAAGACCGATGAAAACTCGAACGTAGGAAAGATAAAATTTGGAATTTTTTTGTGAAGAATATGTATTTTTGTTATATGATTTTTCTTAATTCATAATTATGAGTTTATAGGCCAAGTAGTGTTGTCTCACAAGGTTGTGACCCTTGAGGAAACACACCCTTTCAGCAACGGTTTTTACTTAGTGTTACAATTTTTCTCCTACTGCAACACTTTTCGAGTGTTGCCTATTTTGATTGCTTAATGCAACACTTCACGAAGTGTTGTATTTTTCCAAATTCAAAAAAAAAATTAACTACCTACTGCAACACTTCACATAATGTTGGCTATTTCTGAATTAAAAAAAAAACACATCCTACTTAAACACTTCACGAGCATTGCCTATTTCTGAATTCTAAAAAGAAACTTCACTTACATATTTTCTTGTCATTTTGGAACATACTCATTATTTGTTATTAATTACAAAGGCAAAATACCCCTTTTGGTCTTTTAACTGTACTCTTGAGTTCAGTTTGATCCCTTAATTTTTTTCTTGTCACATTGGTTCTTTAACTTTTATATAGAGGCATATGAGTCATTTCCGTGTGTTTTCCTCAAACATCCGTGTATGTTAGTATATATGGCAGCTGAGTTGCCAGAGGTACTTCATCTTCCTTACTTATCATTATGCCTCATCGTCTTTTACATCTCAAAATTAAATTAGGGAAATTTCAAATTAGGGCATCGTGTTTTGCATCTTCCTTCTTCTAGGACAATTTAGCTTAATATATTTATAGGATATTGGAATTGGCATGATTGTTGGAGTTGAAGACAAGAAAAGAAAAAAAGACAGTGGCTAACGCATGTAGCACAACACATATACAAGTGGCATGAAAGTAACTCATATAAATTAGGCATAACACACGGCTTTCAGTTATCATATTTATTATATTTTCTTAGTTGCCACGAAGGGTAGATACTAGAGAAAAATTAGAGCAAATTAGGTTTTTCATATCGGAACAAGAAGCTCTGAATTTCACCTCTTCCCGTCCTTCAAGGAGATGGTTATGCTACTTGTTCATTAGGTCTTTTTCTCCGTATTTCATCTCTGATTTGATTTCGTTTGTGTTCTTCCTATTTGTTTTTCCTGATTTCTTTAGATTTACATTCGGTTGACTGATTCTGTTATCGCTTGAATTTTTTATGTTAATGGAATTTGAATTGGTTGAATTTGGTTTTGATATTTCAAGGACTTGTTTTGAGATTTTTGGGATTTTTCTTTGCATTTTGGATTTATTGTTAGTTAGGATTTGTATATTTCATAATTTTATTTTTAATTCAGAGGCTACAAACCATTTCAAAGTATGTATTATGGAATTATTATTAATCTAGCCTCCATGCTTTGACCATCTTCAGATATTTTAAGGGTTGTTTAGATTTGAATTTAAAGCACTGTGAATTATATTTAGTGTTACTTGGAAGCTATTTTCAGTGTTATATCCACGTCGTTACATTACATGTCATATGGAAGTTATTTTTTTACTTTGACTAATGGCCACAAACGGAAGGACAAACCTGAAGCTAATTCAAAAGTTAAAGGACCAATGTGACACGAAAAAAATTAAGGGACCAAACTGAACCCAAGGCTACAGTTAAGGGACCAAAAATGGTATTTTCTCTAATTACAACAATCCCCACATGTTTTAATAATGGCAAGACCAATTCCAGAAAAGAAAACAAAGAATGTTAATACAATTAAGTATCTTTCGATTTGAACTTAACCTTAGTAAAGATAATACAATGTCTAATAAGAATATTAGGTAGCTAATGTTGAACCTGTTATCCATTGTGATTATACCTGAGTTACCTTACACACACACACACACACTCTCTCTCTCTCTAATGGTTCTTCACCTACATTTCTCGTCTAGCACTATTAATGACCATGTGTTTTTCCTGTTTCATGAATTTATCATGAGAGAAACTCCATTTCTCACTTTGAGACAACACGATCTTGAAATTCACATAGGTGAAGTTCATATTGTTTCTATTTCTCTCGAGATACATATTCTCAGCATTAAATGTTGAAGTTTTCTCAACATAGTGTGTTTGACTAAGTTCATAACCCCCAATGTTTCACTTTACTTTGATCCCATAAGGATTTTCAACTAGTCCAATATCTTTCATCTTAAATGTGGAAGTTAGAAACCTCTTTATTTATAAAATTTAATTCATCTTGTTGCTAATGATCAACATGTAATGAACAAAGAGATAAATAAATATCACAATATTCTCACACAATTTTCTGTACAAACACTTTTCACAAAAATTAAGAGCAAATCTATTTGAAATGATGTATGAGTTTAAAATTGAATAATGAAGCATTGCAATGAGTAACACACATTTCGACTTGAGAAGAGTTTCCTTTTTACACTGGTATTCGAATACCACCTTATGTTAGTAGAAATACCACTTTTCCCATAATTCAATTTTGCAACTTTTATACTTGGTATTTGAATACCATATTGCTTTCAGCCCTTAAAATGTATTATCTTTTAATGGCAAGGCTTTATGTATGATCATCCATGATGATGCAATAAGGATTTAGATGAAGTGAAAGATGAAATTATGAGAAATTTAAAGTCGTATGGTTTGAATTGCAATTTGCACCTTAGTTATGTTCACTTCTTTCAAATCTTCAATTGAATTTCTATGTTCAATCTTCTCGATCAACTTCATTATTCCTGCACATGACACTTTTGATCCTCTTTATTCTTTGATGACTTTTTTGTCCTCGTAAAACTAAACTAGATATACAATGTACTCTTCATAATCTCCCCCTTTTTTATGATGACAAACTCTTTGAATTTGAGTTTTTGATAATGATTGAAAAGTCTCCCCTTAAGTTCTATGTATCCCCCTTAATTGGTGAATCTTGCAATAGTAGAGTCAAACTTTTGATGCCCTTGTTTTAGTGCTTGTTTTAATGCATACAAAGATTTAACAAGCTTACACGTCTTTTGTTCATTACCAAGAAGCACATAACCGTCTAGTTTCTCCATGTAAAACTCCTCATCAAGATCTCTGTTTTAAAATTTCGTTTTGACATCCATTTGATGAACTATAAGTTCATGCAAATAAGCTAATGCAAACAATATTCTATTTATCATCGTCCTTGCTACCGATTTACTGAACACGAAAAAATTCTTATCCTTTATACAAATTAATTTTTTTGGAAAATAAACAAAAGACAAAACCTTACAATCAAACCACTAATAATGTGAGTTTGAAAAATTTTTATATTCATATTCTTGTTCGTAGCTTATATGTATAACGAAATAATATGTAAACCAACCTAACCAGCATATTATTATGTGAGAATTGGATCAAACTCTACTGAGTCAAAGAGTAGCTTCTGGTTCGACAGAGATTAGCATGCAGTCGAAGGTCGCTCACATGCTGGTGTCGAAGACCTACATACTGTAGTCAAAGTGTGTTCTAGTATGTGGGGGACAAAATGCTAGGGTTATTAGTATTTCGAATTAGGTTTGTTTGTTATGTCCAATTATTTAAGTTAGCTTGTACCCTAAGCTAGCTTGTAATGGGTATTTGTGAAAAATCCCATTAGTTTAGTATGTTAGGTTTATTATAAATAGCATACTAGTCTCTCATCATTGCATACTGCAAACCCTAATTTAGGATGAGAGGGTTATTTTTTATTCTTGTAACACTTGTAATCTTGATTCAAAGAGAAAGTAAATAATTACAGTTATAACCAATCCTTGATGTTCTTCTTGTTTTATCATATTTTGCACCCTTGTGTGTTTCTTAATCACAAAGAAACATGTTACACTTTGTTTATCGAGGTATCGTTTTCACAACAAATTGGTGCGGTGAGTTTGGAGAAGATGCCTTCAACAAAGTATGAGATACAAAAGTTCACCGGAGTGAACGATTTCGGTCTCGGGCGCTTGAAGATGAAAGTCCTACTGGTCCAACAGGGTTGTTTGGAAGCATTAAAGGAAGCGGCAGCTATGGACGATGCGTTAACGGAAAAAGAAAATACAACCATTATAGAGAAAGCCCACAACACATACTTGTTGAGTCTTGGTGATAAGGTTCTTTGAAAAGTATCAAAGGAGACGACGACATCGGCGTTATAGGTGAAACTTGAAAGTTTATACATGAGCAAATTGCTGGTAAATCGGCTCTACCTGAAGTAAGCTTTGTATTCAGTGAAGATGATCTAAGACAAAGTGTTAGCTGAGCAGTTGGATATGTTCAACAAGCTGATTCTCGATCTTGAAAATATTAATGTGAAGATCGATGATAAAGATCAAGCGTTGTTGTTGTTGTGCGCTTTGCCTAGAACACATGCTCACTTCAAAGAAACTCTCTTGTATGGAAGGAAGTCCCTGACCTTCGAAGAAGTTCAATCAGCCTTTTATTCTAAGGACTTGAACGAATGAAAGGAGCATAAACCTTTGACGGTTGGTGAAGGTTTGGATGTTAAGAGAAAATTCTTGCGAACTGATGGTAAGTTCGACAAGAAGAAAGGTAAAAGTCAACAAAAGTCTTACAGTGGCGAAGCATCTGGTATTAGATGCTATCATTGAAAGAATGAGGGTCACACAAGAGAGTTGTGCCTTAAAAGCCTGAAAGATCATTGAGGTAAGGATAATGGTAATGCAACCGTTGCTCAAGATAATTTTGAATCATCTGATATTCTTGTGGTTTCGAGTAGTGACTCTAGTAAGGAGTGGGTTATAGATTCAGATTGCACTTGGCACATGACTCCAAACAAAGACTTGTTCAAGGAATTATGTGATCAAGATGGTAGGTATGTATTACTGGGAAAGAACAAAGCTTGCAAGATTGTAGGTGTTGGATCTATGAGATTCAAGCTCTATGATGAGTCAATAAAGTTGTTGACTGAAGTCAGGTATGTACCTAATTTGAAGAGAAATTTGATTTCTCTTGGTGAATTCTACAAGAAAGGATATGTTTTCTAAGGAGACAATAATATCCTAAAAGTCATGAAGGGGTCGAAGGAAGTCTTGAGAGGCGTAAAGAAACAAGGAATTGTATACCCTTGAGGTTGAAGTTGTAAGTGGTTCCGCAAATGTTGCAACCACAAAACCTTTGTTGAAGACAGAAATTTGGCACATAAGATTGGTCCATGTCAGTGAAAGAGGTTTGGTCGAATTAGGGAAACAAAATATGCTTGGTGGAGACAAAGTCGAAAAGCTGAAGTTTTGTGAACCCTGTATACTTGGAAAATCCTGTAGAGTGAAGTTCAACAAATGAAAACTAAGAACACATGGATCCCTTAATTACATCCATGTTGATCTTTGGGGGCCTGCAAGGTGTCCATCACATTCAGGAGCAAGATATTTTCTATCCATAGTAGATGATTATTCTAGAAAATTGTTAGGAGTGAATTAATGGTAAATTCATGTGTTAATATAAGTAATTTCTTTTCTAAATTAATGCAAATTGTGATAGATCCATAGGTTTTTAGTAAGAATTGAACTGAATAAGTTTAGTTCATGTGTAAAGCAAATCAAATCACTTGTGGGTACTATTGATGCAGGTTTGGAGCTGAAAAGGAGCTTTATAAGAACAAGAAGAGGAAAGAAAGCTAGAAGTCTCAAAGGCAAAGCAAAAAGACGAAGTTTAACAAGGGCGCGCCGCGGGAGTTCTAGCCGGCGCCGCGAAAAAGTCTCTGTTTCTGACCGCGCCGCGCTCATCCGTTGCCGCGCCGCGGCCGCAACGTTTCAGGCCCAAAACTTATAAATAAAAGCCCTTCTTCCAAGAAAAAGGCAGATCTTTTGTGAGCAAAATTAGGAGAGCATTCTGAGTTTGAAGCCGAGAACAACAATCGAAGGCCAAATCTTTACCAATTGAAGACATTCCGTTGATGAAGATGAATCCCTCTATTAATTCTTGTGTGTTCTTCATGTCTATGGAGAGCTAAATTCCCCTTGTTGAGTTTAAGGTAGTAGTTAACCTATGAATATACAATACCATTGATTCTTTCCTATGAACAATTGTTTGAATTTCTTATCAATAAGAAACCTTGTTTTTATATTAAATTATCGTGGAGTCTTTGATCGAAAGAAAAGATTCTAACTTTTGCCCTAGGTTACTATATTGATTCAATCTCAATTTGCAGAGATGGAATTGTGATTGAGTTTTCATAATTATCGTTCTTTAGTACTATTATCGATATTGATATTTGGAGAGATCGAATCTCAAACCGATAAAAGTCTATCTAATTTGATTTGCAGACATGGAATCATATTTGAGGATAAATGAAGATAGTAATTCAAATGATTGTTCAATTGTGAATTAATTAACAAATTGTATAGGAATAGGTTGATGAACCCTAAAGCTCAACATATCTCCTTAATCGTTAACAAACTTTCAGCATTTGCATTTAAATTGTTGTTTAGATTTGATAGCATTATAATCATAAAACAAATTCAACTACTTGTTCTCACTCAAAATAACTAACTATAAAACGGCAGTGATATTAAACCAATCCCTGTGGATACGATATATACCGAAAATATTTACCCACAAATACTTTCAACAAATTGGCGCCGTTGCCGGGGATTGGTGTCAATATTGCACGCATTGCAATAGTTTTATTTTGAGTTTTTACTATTTTATCGACTTGGTTGTTTCACTCGTTTGTTAGTTTTTGCAGAAAATCGTGTATGCGCAGTAAAGTCCCAAGTGATCAACTTCTTTTTGATCCCGAGATCGAAAGGACCGCGAGGAGGTTAAACAGCAAAACACGAGGAAGAGCAAACATAGCAAGAGCAAGAGACAACGCAACCGCGACATCATCACAACAACTTGAAACAATTGACGAATCGCAAGAAGGACTTTTCTTTCACGAACTATTCGCTGAAGAGGAATAGGAAGTTATTATACAACCTACTGTTGGCAACATGGTTGCTACTGGTCCATGTGCAAATAGTCCACGACTCAACCCACAGTTCGCTGGAACTGCCGCCAACGGGCGACCGATAGAATTGAAGACCGTTATCATACAATTGATTTGTGCAAGTCCTTTCGCCGGATTGGACCACGAAGATTCGTACACGCATCTTACTCGGTTCTATGAGTTAGCGGGTACGACTGGTGTCGCTCAAGCTGATGAAGAGACACTATTCAAGAGGTTGTTCCCACATTATTTGTTATCTAAGGCAAAAGATTGGTACTTGGATCAACCCGAAATAGTGATGACCGACTGGAACACCTTAGAGGAAAATTTTTTAGAAAGGTTTTACTCTCAAAACCGATTCTTTGAAGAAAAAACAGCAATAGCCGTATTCTCTCAAGGCAGTAATGAATCATTGAATGAAGCATGGGAAAGGTATAAAGCTATGTTGAGAAAGTGCAAAGGACACGGTTTTGCAAAAGTCGATCAAATCCACATGTTCCGTAATGGTCTCACACCTACAAACAAGACACTCTTGGATGCCACAGCTGGTGGTTCACTTATGTCCAAGACACCTGCTGAAGCTACTCAGATAATAGAGCGAATGGCTCTGAATGATCGTCAAGGGAATCATGATCGAACTGTCAGAGATAAGAAAGCCGGAATTTTAGAATTGAATAACAGTGATGCTCTGCTGGCCCAAAATAAGTTACTACCATCGCAAGTGGAACTTTTGACACAACAAATGTCTAAACTACCACAACAACTCAAGGAGCTGAATGGTGTATCTAATTCTTATCAAGTTGCGAAGTGTGAGTTATGCAAGGGAGAGCATCAGACAGGATTTTGCCCGCCGGTGTTGGAAGAAGAAGTGAATTACATGAACAACAATCAAGGACAAAGGCAGAATCAATATCAGAACCCTCCATATCAACAAGGTTATCCACCAAGGAATAACAATCAAAGTTATCAACAAAGGCCACATAATCAAGGATATCAACAACAAGTCTTTCAACCTTACACTCAACCGTCGCCACAACAACAAGGAGGACAATCTAAGTTGGAAGAGACCATGAATCAGTTCATACAAATGTCAATGACAAATCACAAGAATCAAGGGGCAGCTATAAAGAATTTGGAAACTCAAGTGGGCCAACTGGCTAAACAGATTGCGGCTAATCAATCAAATGCAACATTCTCAGCCAACACTCAAGAGAATCCAAAAGAGCATTGCAAAGCGGTGGTGACAAGGACTGGGCAAAAAGGAAGTAATAATGAAGTTGAAAAGAATGATGTTGAAGATGATACGGAGGAAAAATCTGAAAAACATGATGGAGAAGATGAAGAATATGAAATTATTGATACTAATGCTGAAGAAGAAAATGTGAATAAAGAGGTTAAAAAGAAAGAAAAGCTAAAAAGAAAGAGTAGTAGAGAAAAGATGGCAAGCAACGTGATACCAAGTCAACATTTGCCATACCCCTATGCTCCATTAAAGAAGGACAATGCGAGGCAATATGCAAGGTTTATGGAAATTTTTAAACAACTACAAATTAATATTCCATTCTCCGAAGCAATTGCTCAAATGCCAAAATATGCGAAATTCATGAAAGATATTTTGACAAAGAAGAAAAGACCGGAAGAAGAAGAAGTTGTTATACTTGATGCACAATGTAGTGCTATAATATAACGCCTTCCTCAAAAGGCAAGAGATCGTGGAAGAGTCACATTGCCGGTTACAATTGGCAATCAAAATATTGGGAATGGATTGATCGATCTAGGATCAAGCATCAATTTAATTCCTCTATCAATAGTGAAGCGGTTGGGAAATATTGAGATGAAGTCAACAATAATGACTTTACAATTAGCAGATAAATCAACCACTCTTCCTTATGGAGTTGCACAAGACATGTTAGTAAAAGTTGACAAATTTTTGTTTCCGGTAGATTTCGTTGTGATTGACATGGAAGAAGATAAGGAGTCACCTATCATTCTTGGAAGACCATTCATGAAAACAGCCCAGATGATGATCGATATTGATGATGGTATAATGAAGTTAAGAGTTCAAGATGAAGAGGTATGCTTTAATCTCTTCGATGCCATGAAGCAACCAAAAGACAAGAATGACTGTTTTCGCATGGATGTTACTGAAGAGAGTGTAGTTGAAGTGGCAAACCAAATTCATCTATCAAGCCCATTGGAGAGATCTCTTGTTGAATCTTTTAATGTACTTACTCAAGAAGAAGAAAAAGAAATTGAGTTGTTTTTAAAAGAACTAGAGAAAGATGGCAACACGATCACGAAAGAGGACAAGGTAGAAGATTTGGAGCTAAAAAAGGGAGTTAAAGAGTCAAAGATAGAATTACAGCTACTCCCACCTCATTTGAAGTATGTCTTTCTAGATGAAGAGGGAAATAAACCAGTCGTTATCAGTTCTAAGTTGACTACAAAAGAAGAGGCAAGACTCATTCAAATTCTCCAAAAGAATAAAGCTGCAGTTGGATGGGTATTGGCGGATCTGAAAGGTATAAGTCCTGCATATTGTATGCACAAGATCATGTTTGAGGAAGAATTCAAACCGGTAGCTCAACCGCAAAGAAGACTAAATCCAACAATGAAAGAGGTAGTAAGGAAAGAGGTGATCAAACTTCTAGAAGCAGGTATGATTTAACCGATTTCTGATAGTGCATGGGTCAGTCCAGTACACATTGTACCAAAGAAGGGAGGCATGACGGTAATCCGGAATGACAAGAATGAACTTATACCAACAAGAACTGTAACCGGGTGGAGAATGTGCATCGATTATCGTAGACTCAACAAAGCTACGAGAAAAGATCATTTCCCTCTACCATTCATGGATCAAATGCATGAGAGGTTATCGGGGCAGAATTACTATTGCTTCCTAGATGGGTATTCCGGGTACAATCAGATTGTGGTAAACCCAGAAGACCATGAGAAGACAGCTTTTACATGTCCATTTGGAATTTTCGCATATAGAAGGATGCCATTTGGATTATGTAATGCTCCAGCTACTTTCCAACGTTGTATGCAAGCCATATTCTCAGACCTCATTGAAAAAAGTATTGAAGTATTCATGGATGACTTCTCAGTATTTGGTAAAACTTTTGATACATGCTTGAATAATTTGGATGTGGCACTTGGAAGATGTATCGAAACCAATTTGATTTTGAATTGGGAGAAGTGCCATTTCATGGTAACTGAAGGAATTGTACTCGGACACAAAGTATCTTCAAGAGGACTTGAAGTGGACCAAGCCAAGGTGGAGGTAATTTCAAAACTCCCACCTCCAGTAAATGTCAAAGGAGTAAGAAGCTTTTTAGGTCATGCAGGATTCTATAGAAGATTCGTAAAAGATTTTTCAAAGATTGCCAAGCCTTTGAGTAATTTACTCAACCAAGGTACATGTTTTAATTTTGATAAATCTTGTGTACAAGCTTTCAATGACCTAAAAGAACGGCTAGCCACCGCACCTGTGATCGTAGCACCCGATTGGAAAAACCATTTTGAACTTATGAGTGATGCTAGCGATTATGCCATAGGTGCGGTATTAGGCCAGCAAAAAGAAATTTTTTTTCATGTCATACACTATGCAAGTAAGGTGCTAAATGATGCTCAAGTCAATTATGCCACCACAGAAAAAGAATTGTTAGCTATAGTGTATGCCCTTGAAAAATTTAGATCTTATCTCATTGGGTCAAAGGTGGTGATTTACACAGACCATGCGGCCATTAAATATCTGCTTACTAAACCGGATTCGAAGCAAAGACTCATTCATTGGGTCCTTCTTTTGTAAGAATTTGACATAGAAATCCGGGATAAAAAAGGTTCAAAAAATGTGGTAGCAGATCATTTATCCTGTTTGGTCAATGTAAATGTCACCAACCAAGAAGCTGAAATAAATGATGAGTTTCCGGATGAACAACTTTTCCAACTCCAAATAAGACCTTGGCTCGCCGATCTTGCTAATTATAAAGCAACCGGTATGATACCGGAGGACTTTGATTGGAACAAAAAGAAAAAGTTGTTAGCCGATGCAAAATACTATGTGTGGGATGACCCATATTTGTTCAAGATAGGTAAGGATGGCATTTTAAGAAGATGTGTTACTGAAGAAGAAGCCCAACAAATCTTGTGGCACTGTCATAATTCGCCTAGTGGTGGGTATTTCAACGGATGGAGGACGGCAACAAAAGTTCTCCAATCCGGGTTTTTCTGGCCTACTATTTGCAAAGACGCCCACCATCATGCAAAGAATTGTGACAAATGTCAAAGAGTTGGTGGGATAAGTAAACGAGATGAGATGCCACTTCAAACCATTATTGAAGTAGAAGTTTTTGATTGTTGGGGCATCGATTTTATGGGGCCATTTCTTCCTTCTTTTGCTAATGAATATATTCTAGTTGCAGTGGATTATGTCTCCAAGTGGGTAGAAGCCATCGCTACACCAAAAGCGGATGCCAAAACTATGCTAAAATTTTTAAACCGAAACATATTCACACGTTTTGGCATGCCTAGAGTGATCATAAGTGATGGTGGATCTCACTTTGTTAACGAACAGGTGGCGAAAGTGCTGGACAAGTATCATATCAACCACAAGATAGCATCACCTTATCATCCCCAAACAAACGGGCAAGCAGAGATTTCAAATAGAGCAATCAAGAATATTCTCGAGAAGACTGTGTCAGAATCCCGTAAAGACTGGTCGGTAAGGATTGATGATGCCTTGTGGGCATATAGGACGGCATACAAAGCACCGACTGGTGCATCTCCTTTTCAAATGGTTTATGGTAAGGCATGTCATCTACCGGTAGAGGTGGAGCACAAAGCAGTATGAGCCTTACGTTTCTTCAATAGAGATGATAGTTTGGCGTATAAGAAGAGGAAGAATCAACTCCATGAGCTTGAGGAATTCAGGTACCTAGCATATGAGTCTAATAAAATGTATAAGGAAAATATGAAAAGGTACCATGATAAGAGAATCAATAAGAAAGAGTTCAAGGTGGGAGACCTTGTGTTACTATTCAATTCTAGGCTCAAGCTCTTCCCAGGAAAACTGAAGTCTAAGTGGTCAGGACCGTTCATAATTAAGGAAGTCAAACCATACGGTGCCATTACTATTGAGGATAGTAAGAGTAAAGAAAGTTGGACCGTTAATGGAGAACGGTTAAAGAACTACATTGGGGGAGAGTTTGATAGAGAAGTGTGCACAATCTCACTTTTGAGCACTTAATAGAAGGAGTTCGACCGTCGAGCCATGCGACATTAAACGAAGCGCTTGTTGGGAGGCAACCCAACAGAGTAAGTTCTTTTATTTTTCTTTTAGTTTTTATATGTATATCATCAAATCAGTGCAATGAGAGTAAGAAGGAGTATAAATCAAAAATTGAAGTGGGGAAGTTGGAGCAATTTGTTAATTTAGAAAACTTAAAAAATTCGCAAGTCCGTGCCGCAAGCATAAGGAGCGCGCCGCGATGCCAAACAGAAACTTTTGCGCGGCGCGGTGGTAAAGGTGCGCGCCGCGGCATTGCGAAAAATAGCTTTTATTTGGAAACTGCTCACTTCCCCCTCATTCTTTGTTTTGAAAACTCTCTCCACTCCCCAGAGCGAAAATCGCAAATTTGCAGTTCTCACTCACTAATCTCTTTCATTCTCGTTCATTCTCACTTAATATGTGTTGCACCCCAGAATTTGCCCTCTTCACCGTGCTATAAGTTATCAACGACGTTTATTTCGTCGTTCGAAAATCAAGACAAAAATAATAAAGGGTCTCTCATCTTCGTTCAAGTTTGTTTCTATCGGTTCTTTTGTGCGCGTTGAAACTTGAAATATGGTTGATTCATGGACTTCTTTTTCAAGTTGCAACTCAAGGAAATCATATGGAATCATTTAGCTTACTTCAAGGGGCTAGGGGCTAGTTGAGGTAAAGGATTCAATGTGTTCAAATTAATCAAGTGATATAGTTCAAAGTTCTCAATGTGCAAGTTGGAAGATTCATTAATTCAAATACCCAAGGTTTCATTTTGCTTGCAATGTTTGGACGATACTATCGAATTTGCAAAGATCATCGTTTGTCATAAAAATTTCATATTACATCTTCAGATTCGAAAATCTTCTTGAGTGTTACCAAAGTTATAATTGTTGCAAGTGTTCATAAGACGTCAAGTATTACAAATAAGCAAATCTTGGAATAAAGTTCTTACAAAATGCTACAAGGCACAAAAATATTTACATTCAACTTCTACTTGGATCCTAGGTGAGTCTTCTACACAAGCTCTTACAAGAAATAAACCGCCTTGCACTAAAGAACCGACACAACGAAACTGATCCAAGCTCGAAACCGTGTTGCACCAAAGTTCCACAAGCCAAGTCACAAGGGAGGTACCCTGCATCATAATGAACCGGTTCAGATGAAGATAACAGAAGGACAACAACAAAAATTCAGAAAAACTCAGAATGGAAAAGGAAGAGAAACGTAACAAACCTTGAACCGAAATATAACAGACTCTTGAAGCTTCATGCTTCTTCATCTTCATTCATCCACCACCGCAACGAAAAACTTCACAAAAAACTCTTTGCAATCTTCTTCCAAAACCTTCATCAATCTCTAACCGATTCACACATCTTTCTCTCTTCATCAACCTTCAGAAAATCTGTAACAAACTCTCTCCAATTTCTCCCTCGATCCATCACTTTCAATTTTCAAGAACTCACCAAAGTTTCTACAGAAATTCTGGATCATCTTCAATTCTAATCCACAATTCACCTTCAATCATCTTCATGTATTCAGAAAACTCACCGAAAATTCACAGAAAATTATCAAGGAAGAGATCGTTATAAATCACAAAAAAGGCTAACCTCTGAACCGTTTCGTGAATCTTCAGCAACTCTAACCTTCATCTTCAATTTCTTCCTCGATTCATCATCACCAATCATCATCTTCAACAAACTTCACCGCTTCTCTGCAGTCATCTTCACGCTTCGCCTTCAACTGTAACAATGACAGATAATCAGCACAAATAAACACATTACACTTACCACAATTTCAACGTAACACATTGCAAAGCTTCATCATCACAGCGCCGAGTCAGAGACGTAAAAATTAAGAAGAAATCAACGGAGAAGAGAACGAATCCGCACCACATACCTACGACGCAACAAGAAGAGATCGAGAGAGAACGAGGAACGAAATCATGAGACAGCGGGCGAGTCAGAGCGAACGGTGATTTGATTCTTGATACGGAGATTAGAGACGACGGGATCAATACGAAGAAAGCGTGACCGGAGATATGAGATCAGGTTGTTTTGTTCTTATTAGCGATGGCACTTTGAAAGATGATCGGAGAGAAGAGGGAGTTCCGCCGCCGCGCCGCGGCGCCGCCGTTCACCGCTTGACAAGAAGAACGTGAGCATCTCATGTAAACACAACCCGAATCCCTTTCTTATTTTGATTATTGGTATTTTAATTAGAATTGAATGAGATTAGTGGTAAATTTGTATTAAATCTGAGAGTTAATTGAGTTTGAATTGGTATTAACAATCATTAATGAGAACCTGATTCATTGAACCAAAGTCTGAATGATAAAATTGTTGATGGATCATCATGTTTTGGGCCAAAGAACGAGATTATTGCTGCCATACACCCCATTTGAGCCCAACATCACTTTTTTGCCACAAAATTCTGAACAAAAACAGTTTTGGACCAAGATGCTATGGGCCTGCGACCAAACTACCCTATGTACCACTGATTTCAATCTGAACCCCCCTTGTTCAAGTTTTTTTTAGGTGTTTAAAATTAGATTTTGTACATATTTTTCTTCTATGATTTTCTATGCAATAATAACAGGAATATTATATTTGATTAGACTTTTGCATGATAAAAAAATAATCAAAAACATGTAATATCTTTTCCTTGTTAGAATTTAGATGTTTTGTACATAGTTTTATTCAAATTTCTTTGATAAAAATGTCACAAAAAAAACAATTTAATCTTGTTAGATTTTTGTTTAGGATTTAATTAGAATTTAACTTCTATTATTTTCTATGGCGGATGCGTGTCTCCTTGTTATTACTGATTTGTTTGTTGAGATGTGCGAGGTACTTTGAGAGGGTTCGATTGTGATTTGATTACTTCGTGTTCCACTTTATTTGTGGGACACGAATTCGCTTCCGGTGCAACTTGACTTGTGTTGTGTTCCACTTTATTTGTGGGACACGAACTTATTCCCAATGCAATTCACCTGATCTCTCATTCATTGAGATGTATATTCCTGTATTGTCTGGATTGTATTTCTTGCAGGTTGCTTGTGTGGTTGTGTTTTATACGCACCACATAGCGGTTGTGATTTATTTTCACACCGCATCGCTTTGACGCTTATGCTGGACTCCTGGCTTTTGCTGGATGTTAGATTACGTGAAGTTTCTTAGTTCTTCTTGCGTTGCTAGCTCACTGCGGATTTGCTATCCGCTCGGTATCTCCTTGTCCCTTTTACCGCTTTCTCGCATCATCCTTTAACATGAGAAGTAGGACCTAGACATGCATCTGGCCAAGCCCTCGAAAGAGGCTCTGTTTTTGTTGGTGTGTTTACATTTGTGCTTTGCGGCAGGGAGTCACGGTGTAATAAGTCCTATATGGCACTCCGTTAAGTCCTCATGGAAGGCATGCGGAAAGGGTTAACAATCAACCCCCGCCAAGTCTCATCGAGTCTGTTCAGTATGCGCACGCTACGCGTGACTCGCTTCTGAACCTGCACAAGATCTTGTTATCGAGTATGTCAGGAAAAGGGTTCATGTAGCCGAACCCCCGCCTTTCCTATAGCTCGCGTCGCTCGACGTTGATGCTCGGTGTACGCACGCACCATTTTCCTTTACGATCTGTGACGGCTTGGTTGCTGAGAGGGGTCCGCCCTCTTGTCTATGGCCCGATCATTTTCACGAGGTCTAATGCTTGGTTGACTTGGGTTGAGCTGCTCCCCTTGGCTATGGCGGGACCGCTTTTCTACCACTCGGTCAGTACCGTTGGTTTTGTTTGCTTTACGAGCGGATGCTCGTTTGTGTGCTCATTGTTTGCTCTCCTTTCTTCCCCATAGGTTGTTAGCTTAGCTTAGACTTGCACCCTTTGTATGATAACATTAGGTAGCAAGCTTTCCCCCCTTAGCTTAGGTCTTCCTCATGCATTCTTTAAAACACAAACCACACTTTTTGATTTTCTTTTCTTAAGAACTTGTTATTTCCGCTCCATTCCCAAGCATAAGTCTCCAAAGGTCGAGCAGCGGAGTGTGAATGTAACTCGTTCACCTAAAAAACACAAAACAAACAGAAATTAGTTAGCCGAGCTACGGTAGCTCTGATTCTGCAAAACAGATACGTAGGCAGCGGGGTAGGGCCCGTGCGAGCATAACACTTTCTTTTCCCTACATTCTGCATTCATTTTAGTCCAGATTAGCGTAGATTTGTTACACACCCTTAGTTTTAGACACAAGCGTGGATACCATCGAGTACGATGGGCGCGAGGGGTGCTAGCACCTTCCCCTCGCGTAACCGACTCCCTTACCCTTTTCTCTGGTCGTGAGACCGTTGTTTTGTTTTGTGGTTTGCTGGCATTCCCTTCCTTTTCAGGATAAATATGTTAGTGGCGACTCTGTTAATTTTCGCGGGTAGCGACAGCTGGCGACTCTGCTGGGGACGTCTTGACCTGTTGCTGGTCCGGACTCAGCGAGTCGATCCTAGCGCTTGTGTGTTTTTCTTTGGGTGTTTTTATTGCTTTGCATATTTACCTGTTTGCATTGCATTCTATGTGCGCTTTTACTTTTTTGCATCATATTCTGGACTGGCTGGATCTCTGTCTGTTGGGTGGGTGTTTCAAGAGGTAAAAGGCCCAATACCCAGGCTATGTGTGAACCGTAGGAACCCTAGGATAGAGTGGGAGCATGGTTTGTCTCGAGGTGTACGTCTCGGGATGGATTATGTGACCACGAGCAGAGTAGTGGTTTCAAACGGAGGGATTATCGTCACCCGCATCCGCGCTGTGATGATGCTTACCTTCGGGCGGACCGTATACTGCGTTTCATGACCTTACCTTGGCCTAGACTTTACCCGTGAGTGGGGCGGGAATCAATCATTGCTTAACAGGTACATTGTTGGTGACCGCTGTTCTTGTTCGTGGGTTACCGCTGTTCTTGTTCGAGGGTTACCATGGTTCTTGTTCGAGGGTTACTGTGGTTCTTGCTCGAGTGGTTTTGTTCCTGTTATGATGACTATGGTTCTATTTCTATTGATTATGGCCCGTGATCTACGGGGAGTTCTGAATTGGTGCAGAACCTTTGAACCTGAGCCGTGTAACTTTGAGGAAATCCAGACATGTCTGGTGGGAGACATCCAAAGTCCCACCACCTTGCATCATTGCATATTTACTTTCAAAAAAATGATGTACAAAAAATAACTAGCATACGTGTTCCTTCCATTTCCAAGGAATTGTGTCTTTATGTCTCTTGCTTTAAAAATAAAATCAAAACACGAGAATTCCTTGGAAATTGAATGAATATGGCATTGCACGCATATCATGCATCTCATACATTCCATGCATAACAGGTGTTCAACCGCGAGGATCTTTTATTCAGACTTGGTACTCTCTTCAGGCTCGCACACTTGACTTGTTATTGTTGTGAGCTCAAAGATTGGTCATGGAACAACTTTGTGGGGTGATCAAGAGGAAAGCTCAGTCGATGTTCTTTTTGAAGACTTGTCTTATGCTCATTTTCTTCCATGCCTGCTTTATTTGCAACTGGTTAAGCTCCACACTGTGTGGATGTTTACATATTCTTTGCTTGATGACGATGACACTAGGTGTGAATTCTATATTGGGACACCTGGTCGTGATGTTAGGATCTACAAGTCTTTGAAATTGCTTGGGGCTCCCGCACGAGGGATAAGCAAGACACTGTCTATCTTGAGCATTGCACCATTTGCATTGCTCGAATCCCTAAAGCACTTACAAATTCCGGGTGACTTGGCCAAAATCTTCCGCCAGACAGTAATCAAAAGTGTTCTACAGAGATGCCTCTCATTCTCAAGGTTCTGTTTCATATCCTGGGTCACCTCCTCTCTTGGAGTTTCCTTGTCAGTATCCTTTGCTTGTTAACAGAGACGGAAAGAGTAAGAAACAAGTTGATGTAATCCTAATGCCTGGTGTTCAGTTGCTTCACTACTTGTTGGAATTTCAATTGGTTAAGATCTGTTGCTTTGGATCTTTCTCACCACAGATAGCTCTCCTGATTTCGATGACGATACTCGGTGTTCCAATCTGGGGCACCTGATCATAAGGCCAATCCTTACAAGGTGTTAAGGTACAAAGAGTCCAGGACTTGCTCGATGCACAGATGTTTCAGTTTATTCATAATGGTTTCTATTGGTCAATCGCATTTCATCTGCTGCAAGTAGAATGTTTGTTCTTCCTCGAGGGAGTAACTCATGAGAATCACTTGCAACTTGTACTGCCAGAGGCATCCTTCCCAACAACTGTTGTGTGTTCCAAGTATTGACTTTGATAGTCAAGCGCTAGAATTTATTGTTGTTCGCCGATAGTAATACAAGTTTCCTCCATTTATGATGGTGTTTTCTGTTTCAGCAGCTATATTTAGGGCTCCTGACCGAGGGATAAGCAAGACTCCGTGTTCTTGAGTTCGCATCGTTGGCAGCTCAAATCCCTAAAGCATTCACAAACTCCATTCGCTATCGTTTGGGGCTCCCGACCGAGGGATAAGCAAGACGCCTTGTATCTTGAGTTTGTGCACCACTTGCATGGCTCAAATCCCTAAAAGCTAGACACTTGCAACTTCTGTATGACTTTGCTGAAATATTCTTCCACGAAGTGATCTAAAGTGTTCTGACGTAGTGCTTGGTGTGCTTTCCACCCTGGGGGCACTTGGTTATCTAATTGAGGATTGTCATCCATTCAAAGACAAGGTTCAAGACCTGATTGACACTGAGGCTATCACATGCACTCCTGAAGGCCATAATGGAAGTTCTCCTTTGACTCACTGGATCTTCTGAAGCAATAAGTCCATATGGAGAGGATCTCCTCAACGTTGGCAGTTCCTAATTCATCATGCATGTTCATGTTTAAGCTGTCTTGCTTTGTTCAATACCGTTGTATGCAAAACTTGTTTATTTTTGAACTATAATCATAATGCATTGAATATGTTTGTCTTGAAAAAATCCATTCGCTTTTGCTCATTTATGTTTTTCTATGCTTTTTGTGATGCCTAACTCTTGTAATAAAGCATGATAACTCCGAAGGGAGGATGATGAACACATAATACCAATAATCTCAAATGGTATGCTTTTGAGTAGAACCCTGTTGATGATGTACTGGCATTGTTTCAAATCCCCAAACACTGGAGATATAAGGGAGATAGACCTTCGTCAACCCTTCCGAGCCTTCGAAGTAGGAGTTTCTTTTCTATGCAGAAAAAACCCTTATTTTAACCCTGGGGCAGGGTAGTATTCAGTTAACCTGATCGAGCATTCTAAATTCATCAGGAGCACACATATAAGGATACAACAATGGCTATCTTTCAAAAGGTTGAGGAAAGTCAAATCCACAACGGTTATCCCTCACCTCAGGAGGTCGAGACATCAAATTTATCCCTCACATCAGGAGGTCGAGACCAACATCAAAGCCGCTGTGGTTTATCCCTCACATCAAGAGGTCAAAATATGATGATACCACAATGATAATTCTTCATCAATCAAGGACTCAGGCAGTCACAATCACTTCCAACAAATCTGAGATTCAGGATCACACGACTTGTTCAAAAAAAAAAAGAATGAATTAAAAAAAAAAGCCCGCTAAGTCAACAACTTGAAAGCATGTGACTTAGGCAAAAATTAGGGCATCCCGCTGGAATTCAAACTCAAAATTCAAAAGAATTTATCCAGGCAAAAGTTAGGGAAAAAAAAAAAGAAAAGCAAAGCAAAAGCGAAAAACAAGGATTACAAAATAAAAATCCTCATCAAAAGAGCAAAGTCGTGTGATCATACACCAAAAACGAAAGGTGAAGTGATTGCCGTATCCAGAAGACCTCTTTGACTCCTCAATCATTTCCAAACTCTTCTTGAAAGATGAATGCTCATGTCAAGTTAACTGAATTTAGGAGTGGAGAACATCATGAAGGGGGTGGGCACCAAATAATTTGAGCCTAAAAATCTTTTTTATAAAACCGTGAACCTGGCCACGTTACAACCCTGAAAAGTCCTAACTGAAGCATGGGTTAATTCGAAAGCAGACTATACACGAGAATACGGTAAGTTGACTCCTAGGATATCCGCTAAGCGCTTGAGTTGGTATCACACCATCTTTTCTTTCTTTCACAAAAAAAACTCGATGTTACGACATCCTTTCATAAAGTTTCTTTAAACTTCAAGACAAATATACTCTTTGCATTAAAATTATATTTCTCATAATAAACATTCTTTGCATATGAACAAGTGCTTAACATCAGGAAAGTTTCCATCATGAACTTCAGATGAAAAGTTGTATCCTCCCGAAGGACGAGTTGTCTTCAGAACTCCGTTAAGCGGAGGCAGCAATATTTCAAATTCTGATCACCCTTAGGGGCACAAAAGCGTTTGATTACTCTAACAAGCAAGTTTTCACTCAATCTGAGACAATCAGGTCAAGATTCGAATAATCTCTCTAAGTGCTAAGCAATCAGGGGCATTCATCCAAGTACATTTGAAGCTACCTACAACTCTGGTCAATCAGGGGCATGGTTCCAAAATTCATGATACTGGGGCAAAGCAATATGCAATAGCAGTCTCTTTTCATCAGGAGGTCATAAGGTTAAGCTCAAGCGCGATTTAAGCTACTTGTAAACTTGAAGACCGTCGAGAGGTTAGGATCGTCATCCTCAACATTCATCAGAGACTGAAAGTCCATTACATGTTGGCGTCCTTACAATCAAGGAGAATATTCAGAACACTGTGAAATCCAATGCATGTTTGGTCCCTTTGAAGTCAATACTTGCTTGACCCATTAAGCCCACTTCCTGGTGGCATTCTCTTGGAGAACCAATGCCTGTTTGATGCTCCGCCCGATACTTGTTTGGTATTCTAATCACTGCTCTCTTGTCAACTAATTGAATCCATTGCTTGTTTAGAAAGTTTCAAGCCCAAATGTCTGACAATTTGTTGCTCTCGCATTTGCATATTGTGGGTGAGCATTACTATCCTCTGCGGTGTGAGGAAATCCCAAAGATGTCATGCTATATCCTGGGGAATTTTCATGTGTTTGTCTCGCAGGTACGTCCTTGCAAGCGCTTCGTATCAGCATATCGACGGACCAAATCATGAGAGATTCTCACTCCCTAGCCGAGTGCTTCATAACGAGAGATTCTCATTCCCCAGCGGAGTGCATTCAGATGAGACTTTCTTGGTTCCAAGATTCTCATATCCCTAGTAAAGCACGTCTCGATGCATTCTCCGTGCATCTGAAGTCTTATTCCCCGGTGGAATATTTTCTCCCCAGTTGAATCATGATAGAATGGTATCTGATTCCCCAGCAGGCTCTTAATGAAGTCTCTTGCCCGAGTTCCTCGTTCTCCCTAGTAGAGTGTTTCTCTCCCCAACAGATGGACCTGGTCTCCCCAAGAGAGTCATCTTATTCCTCAGTGGAGTTGTCTTAACAAGAGGTTCTTATGCTAAGTTCCTTATCCCCAGCGGATTTCTTATCTCCTCAGTGGATCGTTATACAGAAGTATTCATATTCCCCACTGAATCTTTCCTCAGTAGAGATTTACATGCATCCTCAGCATGATTTGTTCTCGTCAAGGACTTCCCCAGAGGAATGCGTCCTACACAAGCAAGTTGGTCACTCCCCATCAGAGTTGTCTCCATGACTTGCCCTTATCTCCACATCCCCAGAGTGTCGAGAATTTGCTTCTCCAATGAAGTTGCCAAGGTATTCCCCAAGCAGTCATTTGGGATGTTCATATCCCCAAGCAGGATTTATTCCCCAACCAGAGCTCGCGCCTAGATTTGATCGTCTCCAGCAGATTTCTGATCCATCATTGTCAGCTCGCAAAGGTGACCCTTGGTCACTCATCTTGTCCTCCCCGCAGAGTTCTATATCTCTCCAGGACTTCTTCAGCAATTCAGTGCTCATCCGTTGTCTCCCTAAGCAACGTTCAAATCATGCATCATTCGCATTGCATTCTCTAAGCGTGTAGCGTCTTCCTCCTCGGAAACGTTATTCCATACACATTCATACATGCATCATGCATAAATCATATCATATCTGTTGTTTCTTTCTGCGGGAAAGTTATCCAGATTCAAATGCTCCCTAGAGAGCAATATTCGCCTAGTCATTGCAGGCGCTTATCCTGATGTTTTGAATCAGAAGAGGATTGTTCTACTTATTTTCTGGCATAGCTCAGATCAGTTCAAAGACATTCCTATTCCCGATGCCCCCAGATCGGTGGAAGATATTTGTTCCTATCCTGATATTCAGATTAGTTGAAGGAACCGCCTCCGAATCTCTATAGATCTTCCGAAGGAGCAAGCCCTCTGATGCATCAGATCAGTTGGAAATATCTACTCCCTGACGATTTAGTTCGTTCAGAAGAACAAATTCGTTTGCCCAGTCCTGATACCTTACTATCAGTTGAGGACGTTTTCTTTACCCGGCGTACATAGTTCGGAAGAAACATCTGTTCCTATCCTAATATTCAGATTCAGATTAGTTGAAGAAGCCGCCTCCGGATCTCCCAAGATCTTCCGAAGGAGCAAGCCACTGATATCATCAGATCAGATGGAGATGTTTGCCTGATTGACTTTTTCATTCAGATGAAGATTGTCCTACTTATTTTCTGGCATCATGTCCAGATCAGTTTAAAGGCATTCTTTCCCCGGCGTACACAGTTCGGAAGAGATATTGTTCCTATCCTGATTACCAGTTCAGTTGAAGGAACCGCCTCCGGATCCCCGTGGTCTTACGAAGGAGCTAGCCGCTAATTCCCAGATTAGTAGGAATATCTACCTGATGATTTAATTGCATCAGAAGAGATGTCTGCCCAGATTCCCAGATCATGATTCCCAGATCAGAGATACTTATTACCCGTTGATATTCAGATCAACCGATGTATCTCCTTCGATTCCCATATCGACCTAAGACATCTATCCCGATGCATGTTCGGAGACATCTGCTACGTCTGATATTCAGATCAGTCGAGATGTTCCTTCTCTTGATGCCCAGATCATTTGAAGTGTTTCCCCTGCCTGTGGGTGCCCGTTCCTTCTTATCACAAGTTGGAGCATATTTATTTGTCCAGATCAATTGAAGTTTTTTCTCCCTGCTTACGGGGTGGTACATTCCTTCTTATTGCAAGATGGAATCTTCTATTGATCAAGAGTGCAAATTTTCGAGTTCATTCTGGTATTCAATCTCCTTCCACCTCAACGGTTCGAAACCTTCGTTTCTCACTCGTCAGGTTTAAGAAGTTTGAATAGGGGCAGCTGTTGCACCCCAGAATTTGCCCTCTTCACCGTGCTATAAGTTATCAACGACGTTTATTTCGTCGTTCGAAAATCAAGACGAAAATAATAAAGGGTCTCTCATCTTCGTTCAAGTTTGTTTCTATCGGTTCTTTTGTGCGCGTTGAAACTTGAAATATGGTTGATTCATGGACTTCTTTTTCAAGTTGCAACTCAAGGAAATCATATGGAATCATTTAGCTTACTTCAAGGGGCTAGGGGCTAGTTGAGGTAAAGGATTCAATGTGTTCAAATTAATCAAGTGATATAGTTCAAAGTTCTCAATGTGCAAGTTGGAAGATTCATTAATTCAAATACCCAAGGTTTCATTTTGCTTGC
The DNA here is from genome assembly GCF_029867415.1 of Vicia villosa. Taxonomy (NCBI): domain Eukaryota; kingdom Viridiplantae; phylum Streptophyta; class Magnoliopsida; order Fabales; family Fabaceae; genus Vicia; species Vicia villosa. The sequence goes on along the minus strand of NC_081183.1, from coordinate 37,006,800 downwards.
AATGTTTGGACGATACTATCGAATTTGCAAAGATCATCGTTTGTCATAAAAATTTCATATTACATCTTCAGATTCGAAAATCTTCTTGAGTGTTACCAAAGTTATAATTGTTGCAAGTGTTCATAAGACGTCAAGTATTACAAATAAGCAAATCTTGGAATAAAGTTCTTACAAAATGCTACAAGGCACAAAAAGATTTACATTCAACTTCTACTTGGATCCTAGGTGAGTCTTCTACACAAGCTCTTACAAGAAATAAACCGCCTTGCACTAAAGAACCGACACAACGAAACTGATCCAAGCTCGAAACCGTGTTGCACCAAAGTTCCACAAGCCAAGTCACAAGGGAGGTACCCTGCATCATAATGAACCGGTTCAGATGAAGATAACAGAAGGACAACAACAAAAATTCAGAAAAACTCAGAATGGAAAAGGAAGAGAAACGTAACAAACCTTGAACCGAAATATAACAGACTCTTGAAGCTTCATGCTTCTTCATCTTCATTCATCCACCACCGCAACGAAAAACTTCACAAAAAACTCTTTGCAATCTTCTTCCAAAACCTTCATCAATCTCTAACCGATTCACACATCTTTCTCTCTTCATCAACCTTCAGAAAATCTGTAACAAACTCTCTCCAATTTCTCCCTCGATCCATCACTTTCAATTTTCAAGAACTCACCAAAGTTTCTACAGAAATTCTGGATCATCTTCAATTCTAATCCGCAATTCACCTTCAATCATCTTCATGTATTCAGAAAACTCACCGAAAATTCACAGAAAATTATCAAGGAAGAGATCGTTATAAATCACAAAAAAGGCTAACCTCTGAACCGTTTCGTGAATCTTCAGCAACTCTAACCTTCATCTTCAATTTCTTCCTCGATTCATCATCACCAATCATCATCTTCAACAAACTTCACCGCTTCTCTGCAGTCATCTTCACGCTTCGCCTTCAACTGTAACAATGACAGATAATCAGCACAAATAAACACATTACACTTACCACAATTTCAACGTAACACATTGCAAAGCTTCATCATCACAGCGCCGAGTCAGAGACGTAAAAATTAAGAAGAAATCAACGGAGAAGAGAACGAATCCGCACCACATACCTACGACGCAACAAGAAGAGATCGAGAGAGAACGAGGAACGAAATCATGAGACAGCGGGCGAGTCAGAGCGAACGGTGATTTGATTCTTGATACGGAGATTAGAGACGACGGGATCAATACGAAGAAAGCGTGACCGGAGATATGAGATCAGGTTGTTTTGTTCTTATTAGCGATGGCGCTTTGAAAGATGATCGGAGAGAAGAGGGAGTTCCGCCGCCGCGCCGCGGCGCCGCCGTTCACCGCTTGACAAGAAGAACGTGAGCATCTCACGTAAACACAACCCGAATCCCTTTCTTATTTTGATTATTGGTCTTTTAATTAGAATTGAATGAGATTAGTGGTAAATGTGTATTAAATCTGAGAGTTAATTGAGTTTGAATTGGTATTAACAATCATTAATGAGAACCTGATTCATTGAACCAAAGTCTGAATGATAAAATTGTTGATGGATCATCATGTTTTGGGCCAAAGAACGAGATTATTGCTGCCATACACCCCATTTGAGCCCAACATCACTTTTTTGCCACAAAATTCTGAACAAAAACAGTTTTGGACCAAGATGCTATGGGCCTGCGACCAAACTACCCTATGTACCACTGATTTCAATCTGAACCCCCCTTGTTCAAGTTTTTTTTAGGTGTTTAAAATTAGATTTTGTACATATTTTTCTTCTATGATTTTCTATGCAATAATAACAGGAATATTATATTTGATTAGACTTTTGCATGATAAAAAAATAATCAAAAACATGTAATATCTTTTCCTTGTTAGAATTTAGATGTTTTGTACATAGTTTTATTCAAATTTCTTTGATAAAAATGTCACAAAAAAAACAATTTAATCTTGTTAGATTTTTGTTTAGGATTTAATTAGAATTTAACTTCTATTATTTTCTATGGCGGATGCGTGTCTCCTTGTTATTACTGATTTGTTTGTTGAGATGTGCGAGGTACTTTGAGAGGGTTCGATTGTGATTTGATTACTTCGTGTTCCACTTTATTTGTGGGACACGAATTCGCTTCCGGTGCAACTTGACTTGTGTTGTGTTCCACTTTATTTGTGGGACACGAACTTATTCCCAATGCAATTCACCTGATCTCTCATTCATTGAGATGTATATTCCTGTATTGTCTGGATTGTATTTCTTGCAGGTTGCTTGTGTGGTTGTGTTTTATACGCACCACATAGCGGTTGTGATTTATTTTCACACCGCATCGCTTTGACGCTTATGCTGGACTCCTGGCTTTTGCTGGATGTTAGATTACGTGAAGTTTCTTAGTTCTGCTTGCGTTGCTAGCTCACTGCGGATTTGCTATCCGCTCGGTATCTCCTTGTCCCTTTTACCGCTTTCTCGCATCATCCTTTAACATGAGAAGTAGAACCTAGACATGCATCTGGCCAAGCCCTCGAAAGAGGCTCTGTTTTTGTTGGTGTGTTTACATTTGTGCTTTGCGGCAGGGAGTCACGGTGTAATAAGTCCTATATGGCACTCCGTTAAGTCCTCATGGAAGGCATGCGGAAAGGGTTAACAATCAACCCCCGCCTAGTCTCATCGAGTCTGTTCAGTATGCGCATGCTACGCGTGACTCGCTTCTGAACCTGCACAAGATCTTGTTATCGAGTATGTCAGGAAAAGGGTTCATGTAGCCGGACCCCCGCCTTTCTTATAGCTCGCGTCGCTCGACGTTGATGCTCGGTGTACTCACGCACCGTTTTCCTTTACGATCTGTGACGGCTTGGTTGCTGAGAGGGGTCTGCCCTCTTGTCTATGGCCCGATCATTTTCACGAGGTCTAATGCTTGGTTGACTTGGGTTGAGCTGCTCCCCTTGGCTATGGCGGGACCGCTTTTCTACCACTCGGTCAGTACCGTTGGTTTTGTTTGCTTTACGAGCGGATGCTCGTTTGTGTGCTCATTGTTTGCTCTCCTTTCTTCCCCATAGGTTGTTAGCTTAGCTTAGACTTGCACCCTTTGTATGATAACATTAGGTAGCAAGCTTTCCCCCCTTAGCTTAGGTCTTCCTCATGCATTCTTTAAAACACAAACCACACTTTTTGATTTTCTTTTCTTAAGAACTTGTTATTTCCGCTCCATTCCCAAGCATAAGTCTCCAAAGGTCGAGCAGCGGAGTGTGAATGTAACTCGTTCACCTAAAAAACACAAAACAAACAGAAATTAGTTAGCCGAGCTACGGTAGCTCTGATTCTGCAAAACAGATACGTAGGCAGCGGGGTAGGGCCCGTGCGAGCATAACACTTTCTTTTCCCTACATTCTGCATTCATTTTAGTCCGGATTAGCGTAGATTTGTTACACACCCTTAGTTTTAGACACAAGCGTGGATACCATCGAGTACGATGGGCGCGAGGGGTGCTAGCACCTTCCCCTCGCGTAACCGACTCCCTTACCCTTTTCTCTGGTCGTGAGACCGTTGTTTTGTTTTGTGGTTTGCTGGCATTCCCTTCCTTTTCAGGATAAATATGTTAGTGGCGACTCTGTTAATTTTCGCGGTAGCGACAATATGGAGCAATGTATGTATCTCCTCCCTTATTCTTGTTTTCTCACCATATATATTCAAAGGCAACCCTAAAACCTTAGATATTAGGAACACGTAAAGGAAATTTTGAAAACCCTAGGGTAGATGACATTGATCTGGTATTCAATTGATACTTTATTGTTTGATTAAGGGGATTGGGAGCCTTAGAAAAGGGCCCATTGCAGGCAAACCCTAACAGCTACGCCGCAGCCGCGCCGCGAGGAACCGCAGCCGCGTCGCGACTGGAAAAAAATAGGGGGGATTTTATTGTTATGATCCTAACACACTATCTGTTGCATTGTTATTTGTTGTGGTAATTGCAGATGAACCCTTCCAAGAGAGTACGCACCAAGTCAACAAGTTCTGGTCCTAGAGGAGCACGTGCTTCGACCAACCAGGCTAATCGATTCTTGGGTCGGGCTCAAGCAGACAGGTTCAAAGGTTTGGGTTCCCGAACCATCTTAACTGAGAAGTTGGTTGCCACCTTAGGACAAGGAGGAGGGCCCTTTGCTAATATGTGGGATTATGTTGAGCATAGAAACTGACAGCGTGTGTTTGAACCACACACGGTCATTGATTATGATATAGTGAAGGAATTCTACGCGAATGCTATCAAAACCACGGATGAATCAGTAGCCTACACATATCAATCATTTGTGAGAGGAAAAACTGTTGCATTTGATAGAGATTCAATCAATGAATTCTTAGGAGAACCACTCCAATTGACAGAGAATGAGAGGTGTTTCTACAGGCAACATTTGTCTAACTGTGCTAACCTTGTGGACCAGATGTCTGAAAGAATATGCATTCCAGGAAGAGGACCAGAACTTAGTCGGCAAGGAAATCCAACCAACTACAACAGGAAGGATCTGAACATCCATGCGAGGGGCATTCTGTCTGTGATCTTGTACAATATCAGGCCCAGGACGCATGTGACCACGGTTCCCCTAGATGTGGCATTCTTGATAAGCGTCATCATGTCTGAGCATACTGTTGATGTCGCATTCATTCTTTCGAATGAATTGCGCCGAGCAGCATTGAGTGACACACCGCATGGCATTAATGCCAAATGTGTGCTGCCCCTACCCGGTCTAGTTATGGGATTATGCAAAGAGGCAGGGGTAGAATACTCGGGACAAGGGCACCATGTGATTAACACTTTTATTGATGATGTTTTTATTGATAGGTTTTGTGCAAAGCCATACTATAGGGATCAATCAGCTGCCGCTTCTCAGGCTGGACCATCTGCTTCCGCAGCACCACCTAATAGTAGTGCAAATACTTTTGACCCTCTAGTGGCCCATCACTACTATTCAGCAATGTTTGAGGCGAACAAGAGGTCCCAGATCTTCTTGCATGATGCTATGTGTTATACCCCAAAATTTGCCCACATATTTTTCAAGAAAACTCCAATCTGAAAATTAAGGGTCTCATATAATCATGGATTTTTATTTCAACAAATATCCTGACATATGAAATACTTAGTTTTTAGAATTTTTCTTATACAGTAATTTGGCTTGCAGTTGAATTTATTCTTACGCAAACACCAAATACTGTTTATTACTTCACACATGCTATTTATTTATTTACAGATAAATGGTACTGACACAATTGGTACAGAGTTAAATCTTTTTGCAGGCGCAGAATCAGGAAACTCAGACTGTACTGGTAACAAGTAGATTATTATTATCTTTTGTTTCCCACTAATTTTTGTACTATATTCCATTATTTGCAAAAATCTTTTCAAATCTCTTTTTCAAAAATCAAATCTCTCCTTTTTCCAACACTATCATACACTTTCTTTCAAATCTTACTTCCACTCAAATTTTCCTTTTGTACGGAATCACATCATTCCCCAACGTCTCTTTCCTTCTTTCCATTCTATAAATACCTCTCATTTTCTTCCATAAAATCTCACATCAAATTCCAACTCATCTTTCAAATTCCTACCTCATATCTATTTTCTCTTCTTCCCTAACAAGAATGGCAAAGTGGATAGAGACACTGTTTCTTACAGTCATCACCATTGCTACGGTGATCATGACTTTCTTCTGCCTACATAGTCCTGAAAAGTGTGGACCTGCAATGGTTGCACTCCCAATCATCTACATGTTATTGTTCATAGCATGGGTCATTAATCGTCATTCTTAAAATTTGCCGTATTTCTTATTTCTTAAATGTACCGTTTATTCGTCGTACTGTTCAATATAGTATGTGATATTTGTACTGTCAGTATTAAATGTTGTACTATTTGTCATAATATTGCTTAATTACTAAGATAATATTTTGTGTGTTTTCTGCCAGTCAAATATTCCTATTTCTGTGCATTAAATGATTTTCAGGGTTATTATCGGTAATTTTGCCCGCATACCGTAAATATTAGTTATTTATTATGTCTGTGTTTTTCTAACAAGTCATGTAAATAAACTTTCATTTTTTACAAAAACAAAAAAACAACAAAAAAGAAAATTAACTTTGACTGTTGATTTTTCACTCTAACTGCTACATCAATACCTGAACAGTCAGTTGACAGCCAAACTGTTGGCAGTACAATTCTCAGTGTTTTGTACCATCAATCAAATCAATCTTTCACAATTCAAAATTCCAAGATTTTTGTTCTAGAAGTCTTCTGAATATCACGCGATTAGCAGAGACTCAACACTGCGCAAAAATCAGGTACGCTTAACTGTCTCCTACATAAACAGTCCCTGACTAGGGTTTTTCTTGTTTTTACAGGAGCAACAAGTTTTTGAGAGCTCAAATGGATTTCATACACATCCATATATCTCAAAGTACCATCATACAAATTTCCAAACTTCAATTCACTCAGACGCACCGTCAGCAGCTCAAACAGTCAACAGACGACCCGTTTGACCAAAAAAGTCAACAGACAGTCAAAAATGAAATTTTTTGTCAAAGTCCATATTTTGTCAAAGGATTCATCATTTGATCATTGGATGATCATAATTCATCAAGGAAAGATCAAAAATCAACAAAACCCTAAGATTCAAAATTAGGGTTTTTGCCTGAAAAGTCAACTCAACTTTGACTGATCATAACTCTCTCATCCTTCATCCAAAAAATTCAAACCAAAACTTGTTTTGAAGGAAATTCAATTATCTTTCAAATGCCATTGATCCCATGGTCATTGGATTCACCATTTGAAAAATATGATCAAAGACATTACAGGTCATTTTCAAAGTCAACAAAAAGACACTTTTTTCAAAAGGACACACAAGGAGCTTCAAAAATCATTTTGACATGAGACCAAAGGAATTGGTTAGAGGACTCTTTGAGGTTTCCAAAAAGTGCAAGATCTCCTTCATATGACAAAAATTGAAGGATTTACACCTTGTTGAAGTTGGCTAAATTTTGGGAAAATACATGAAATCAACATTGTTCAAAATGGCATTTTTTCCAAATAGGGCCAAGTTTTCAGCATTCAAACATCATTTCCATGATGATATGGGCCTCCCACGACCAAGACTAAGCCCACATCATTTTTTATCCATTTTTGGCATAATTTTATCTTATTTTAAGATTAAAATTAAAAAGAAAATGAAATGGATAAAGAATAGCTTGTATTCCAAGCATGACTCATTCAACTCTGTCCCAAAGCAAAGTACAGCAGAGGAGAAGAAGAAAATCAAGCCATGGTGGCTTAAAGGCAAAGCTACCAATGTTGAAAAAGTCAAGATTCCAAAAAAACTCATCAATGCTTTTGGCTTAGTTTCTAAGCACTCTAATGCTTATAAATAGGCTATAGCACTTCAGTAATAAAGGAGACAGAAATTGAGAGCAAAACTCTTGCTTGTAACACACTTGTAATCTCTTAAAATATTCAAAGAATTTTGAAATTCGAATTCCAAATTTAAGTCACTTTCCATTCAAACTAAACACTCAAACACGTTCCTTGAACTTCACTGAACATATCCAGATCATTTGCAAGCTCTGAAACTCCTTGAATCAAACGCTACAGGTCTCGATTCATCCAAACTAAAACTGACTTGTGTCTCATAACCCAAGCATATCTAGCACGATGTAGACATATATTTGAACTTGGTGTGGTGTGTAGATCATTTCTGGAGCTTTAATTGAGTTTTAGATGCTTACACACGAAGATACCATTTTAGGGTTCTTAAGCTAAAATTTGGGATCCTCTGATTTAGGCAAAATTAGAAGAAACCAATGACATATTTGAACTCAGGGGACGATTTTAAGCTTAACCATGGTCTCCTAAGTAATTTATATTGCTTGTATGAAATTTTGACATGTGCAGGTCTTGTAGCTACGGACGAAAACCGTCAC